>NW_005054573.1:526467-535822 GCF_000277835.1 Geospiza fortis
TAGCTAGCCTTCTGATGAAATCCTTTCTTCTATTCTTTTAGAATAGTTTTAATATAATATATATAAGACTATATTTTATATAATGAATAAAATTAATAAAACAATATCTTAATATACAATAATATATAATTAATATACAATAATATAAAATAATAAATTAAGCCTTCTGAAACATGGAGTCAGATCCTCATCTCTTCCCTCATCCTAAGACCCCTGTGAACATTGTCACACACTGCAGGATGTGAACAGCCCAGAGCTGCATCCATCATCCCTCCTCCAGCAGGGCCAATCCTTTTCCAGAGCCAGGGAGCTCACCTGCACTCTTGTCCAGGAAATAGGCCAGGAGACAGCGCATGACAGCCTGGTGGCAGATAACAAGGACGTTCTCTTGCCTCTCCAGCTCCATGATCACGGGCTCCAGGCGCTGCACCAGGTCCTGGTAGGACTGGGAAAGAAGGGACGGGAGGTGAGGCATGGAATCAACGCAACAAGCATCCCAAAGAAACAACAGTCCTCGTCTTGGTACACCTCCTGATTTCGTGCCTCTGAGCAAACCAACAAACTGCAAAAGACAAATAAATCCTCATCCCCAGGCTACTCTGGAACTTCTAATTCTTCTGTCAGAGAAGGAGCCATGCACATCTCAGTGAATCACAGCTCAGGCCTGGAGAATTAATTAAGGTAAGCAACACGGGTTTTGAAGATAAAGCCTCTCCATCATCTTGACATTTGATTTGGTACAGGATTTGAAAGTTCTGAGAAGTCTGAGAAACCCCAGGGTTTTGAAGGACCTCATAAAAACCATGACAGGCAGCCAGAAGGAGCCCCAGACACCCAGAATTGGTGTTTGATATCCCCACATATTCTTCTGTCAGATACAGGGTCATGAGGACATCTCCAAAGATTTTTCTGAAGTGTCTATGGGCATGACTTTCAATTTGGGGATAATTAGCTCAATTTGAAGCCTGAAGTGTCATCCAGAACTGATGTCAATTCCCACCTCATTGTGTCACACCCTGAAAGCAGACTGCCAGGAACAGAGATATCACCATCAACCCTTAGAGAATGATACTGAGAACAAGGTGAAAATTGCTTTTTTTGGAAATGAAAGAAATTAGGGCAGCACAAAACTGAGCAGATATAACATGGAGGTTGGACTAGAAACCTCCAGAGACCTTTCCATGCTAATTTGCTATAAAGTCAGTGGGACTATTCTATTTGTTAGGTGACATTTTTCTTAGTGACGTCTTCATATAGCAAGATTTTGAAAGAGCTCAAGGTAGAGGTAAACATGAGCCCTGCTCTCTTTTAATTCTAGTTTCTTGGAGCTCCCACTGCTCCTCTGCTCAAGAGTAGAGGACAGAATGAGGGGAAAAAAGGCCACATTTAAAGTACAAGTCCTGCAGACTTTGCAGGACTTGTCCCTGCACACCTACCTCCCCAGAAGGATAACGGTAGTAATATTTATCCTGGTCACGCAGGGCAAATTCCTCTGGGTATTGCTCCCTGATTTCTTCATAGGTCATTTCTTCACACACACCCTGCCAGGGCAGGAAAAGCAAGAGGTTACTGGACATGCTCTCAGCACAGCCACCAGACAAAACCTCTCTTTCTCTTGTTCAGCAACAACCAGCCCCATCCAGCTGCTGTGGCTGCAGAGATACTCACAGCATCGATCTCATTGAGTGCCTTCCACTGCTCGTAGGGCAGCTGGAGTGCTTCTGCTGTTTGGATTGTCCTCTTTAGCTGGCTGGTCCAAATTTTGAGGTCTTTCAGGTTCTGCTCTTCCACAAATTTGTTCAGTGCCACTGCAAACTGCGGGACATAGGAAAAAAAGAGGTTGATTGCTGGTCCACAGCTTCCTTTGTTCCCTATTCCCAGTAAGTGTTGCCTTCCACAGGCAGAAAGATCAGCCTCCTGCTGAGGGGAAGGGCAGCCACACATTCATTGATCCCCAAGAGCTGCAGATGAACCCTCAGCAGCCCAGCTGTCATCAAACATGCATTTGTGATGAGTAATGCAATGCTTGACTCTCACAATTAACAGACAAATATCATGTATACGGGTTAAGAAAAGTTTTATAGATTTATAGTTATGTTTTAGCCCCTCATGTGGTTATCAAGGGACATCTGGGAGGGCTGGCTTGTCACTATGGTGACACCTGACCTCCAATCAGGATTTGAGGAAGAGATCTCCACCACTGGACAGCAAAGGTGGAGTAAATATCTAGAGTGTTGCAAAGAGAATCCATCAGATTCTCAGATGCTAGGTCAGGTTCTCAGAGTGGCTGCTTTCACATTGGACAAATGAAATGTGAATACCCAGGAGACAAAAGAAACAGATCTTTCACAACTGCAGTGTCCATGACGTAACAGCTGGGTCTGTGCCTGAGGAGATGGACAGTGCATTCCAGCCAAGCAGCAGGTTCTTCCGCAGATAAACCTCAAACCCACACTGCTCAGGATGCAGGCTGCTGGAATCATGGAAAACCTTCTGGTGACTCAAAGCTGGAGAGAAGTGTTTGAGTCCCAGCTAAACCTGCAGCCCTGTTAGCGGTAGCTGAAGTTTAAGTGCATTGATACCACACATCCAACTTCAGCAAGAGACCTGTGCAAGCTGGTTCACTGCACCACAATGCCAAAACCAGTGGGAATGCCACTTTTCTCTTGTTCTACTTGTTTCTGAAGTAGGAAAGTAGCAAAGAAGGGGTTGATGGACAGAACTTTGGGAGGGGTTAAAGGGTTAAAAGGGAAAACCTGCATTGTGAGGGGACTGAGCACATGGCAGGGAAAATCCTTTGCTCCCGGCACTGTAACCTTCAGTCTTCTGTTGTATTTTTGATAAGGTTTAATAAAATTAAACCTTATCAAAACTATGAGTAACCATTCCTCACACATTTAACCCAAGGCACAGCATCTACTACAGCCACAGGGGGACATTTTCCATCTCCCTCACCTTCTTGCCCCTGTTGGAGAGGCCAGAGTCACCTCCAATCCTGCCCTTGAGGTTGAACTCGCTCTCCCCGTGCCGACAGAGGTAGATGGTGCGGGGCTGGACGTGGATGTTCATCAGGTAATAAACAATCCTGCTCTGGATGTGGTCCTGGACCCTGTTCACCAGGAACCTCCGGCCCACATCGATGACTTTGATGAGAGAAAGTTCCCTGGGGACAGACAGAGACTGTCTATTTATTGTATATAAATTATGTATATATGTATATTTATATTTAGTACATCTATTTATATATAAATATATGTCTGTCTATACCGATCAATTTGTCACTATCAATTTGCCTGTATCGATTTTTTGTCTATATTTGCCTGTATCGATTTTTTGTCTATATTTGCCTGTATCGATTTTTTGTCTATATTGATTTGTCTATATTTGCCTGTATCGATTTTTTGTCTATATTGATTTGTCTATATTTGCCTGTATCGATTTTTTGTCTATATTTGCCTGTATCGATTTTTTGTCTATATTTGCCTGTATCGATTTTTTGTCTATATTGATTTGTCTATATTTGCCTGTATCGATTTTTTGTCTATATTGATTTGTCTATATTTGCCTGTATCGATTTTTTGTCTATATTTGCCTGTATCGATTTTTTGTCTATATTTGCCTGTATCGATTTTTTGTCTATATTGATTTGTCTATATTTGCCTATATTGATTTTTTGTCTATATTTGCCTATATTGATTTTTGTCTATATCGATTTGCCTATATTTGTCTATATTTGTATTAAATACGCAAGTCCAATATTTCTTAATAATTTCTCATCCTTTCTGTAATGATACAGTCTGATTCCAACTTAGACCCCTCAAATCTGCAAAATAAGAACTTTCTGCTTTTCATTCTTCTGTCTTTCCTCTTTTCCATAAAGTTATTTTTCTTGAAAGGACAAAAAAATAAATTTTATTTTTAAACAAGAGATGAAAATCTTAATGAATAAAATGCATAGGTTAGGGATCTTGATTTCTTTTTGCCCAATAGCTCTGTATTGCTTCTGTGACAGTGAGCATAGGAAAAATTAAGTAATTTCACAATGTCAATTTATTCCTCCCGTTTATTTAGTATTATTTTTTAAAATAAAAATAATCACAATCCCACATCGTTTGCATTGATTAAAACAAAACAAAATATTACAATATACTAAAATAATTAATATAGATATTAAAAGAGGGGCCAACATGAAAAAATATATTCTTTGCAATATTCTGATTTGGATGTTCAGGTTGCGTTCTGGCACAGGCATAACCTCTATAAATGTCACTTCAGTAAACACCAGCTGAAAACATCTGGGCTGTGATACCAGATGGAGCATCATGCAAGGTTTCAACCTGCATGATTCTCTTGTAGCTGCTTCCCTCTGGTTTCCCCAGTATCATACAGGTCTACAATTTCTCCAGGGAGTACTTTTCCCTTCTCCTGCTTTCCTGTCATTCTCCAAAGCAGCCCTGTGAGTTCTCTCTGTCCATGTAATCACCCAGCTCAAAGGATTTCCTGCAGGCTATTTTCAGCAGGGAGCCAACAGGTAATGGGGATTCATGGAGAGCTGAATAGCAGCAGTGTAATCACCACCCCTCCCCTTGCAGCAGCAAAGAGGATTAAACAGGACTAACAGGGAACATGCTCCTCCCCAGGACAGGGACAATCCACACAGGGCACACACGAGTGTTTGTGAGCAGTGCAGAGGCTGGGAGGTGCCTGCAGAGTCAGGCAGGACAGCAAAGCTCTTCCAAGGCACACAGCCACCGGGCAGAAGCCACAGGGCTTGCTCAATCCTGTGCTTTGAGCCAAGCAGTCCCTTCCCTAAACTGAGACAATGAAAAAAAGCACCTCAACCACTCCAACTCAAGAGCTTTCCCAAAGCCTTTGTATTTAGACCTGCAGAACAAGGTTGAAAACAGCTCATCTGAGCCCAGAAGAGCCTGGCAAGGCATCAGTGCCCATTTCCCTGGCACCGGGCCTGGGGAAAGCAGCATTTTCCTATGAAAGGCCTAAATTCAAGGTGAGGCCCGGCCATAAATCATTCTAGCACAGTCAGATGTTTGAAGACAAAGTGAAATACAGCTCCACCCTTCGCTGCTCCTCTCCTAGGAGCGGGCAGGTGCTCAAGGCAGCTCAGAAGTCGAGATCTCTCACCTGTCATAGTCATCAGGGTCCAGGGGCTGGTAGCTGGCTTGGTAACAATTGATCCTCTTCATGAAATCCTCCATGGCATCCGTGGAATTACAGTCCCGGTAATCTGGGCTGGACAATTTGACTTCCTGGAACAGAAAAAAAAACCAAAACATGCCACAAGGAGAGGTTAGGAAGCTTTCCAAGCCAGACAATGCTAATCTGGAATTTCAAAGCCCTGCCAAGATCCAGTGATTAGCTGAAACTAAACTGATGAGTGCTTGATAGTCATCACTCATCACAGGGCAGAAAAGAAGCAAATTAGACCCAAAACCAAGCATCAGGTGGGAGAATTTGGTATCAACCATTGCATGATTAGTACTGACACCCATCAATCCATTCCCATTCTCACAGAAGTTGAGATATCACTTCACCGCCCAACAGCAGGAAAGCTGAGCTTCCTAATGGATAAAAAACCCCATCAGGTTCAAATTCAACCCCTTTCTGTGCATTATTTGCTGCAAGCTGTGGGGCTGAAAGACACTTGAAACAGGCAGTGTGAATATCCACAACCCTCATGGACTAAATCCTGCCTGAACTAATCTAACAGGCTGCTTTTCCCTAAAGATTTGGGTTTGAAGAGCAGCATTACACACTGGTAAGTTCACAAGCAGTCCTGAAACCAACAGGATAACACAGTGGATCAACACATGTGGCAGCATCCCAGGCCTGGAGTGTATTTTCCACACTGATCCCAGCACTAAGAGCACCATTCATCTGCATTTCCCTGTGGAGCAAAATCCCATGCTCAGCTAGGAGCTGATTTTCTCCCCCTTCAAGCATTAGTTTCCAAATAAAGGGATTAAAATCCTCAAAAAAAAATCCAGCTTGGGGAAAAAACAGTAGCAAACTGAGCATTTTGTTGCAGAAAAGGCGGTATGCAATCTCCCAAGAAGTTGGTCACTGGGATAACAGCTCCCAGCAGGAGCAAAAGACACTTCTCAGCCCCTGGCTAGCAGCACAATTTGCCTCCAGCGAAGCCATGCTGGCTGTCACCAACCACCTTTTTATCTTCCATGTGCCTCAGCAGAGTTTCCAGGATCATCTGCTCCATTATCTTCCCAAACACTGATGTGAGACTGCACCTGTAGTCCCCCCAGTTCTGTCAGGGCTTTGTTTTTCCCAACCCAACTCCTGGCTGCTCAGACAACCTCTGTGTTCCTCCCAGGCTGCCTGTCCTTGCTTCCATCCTCTCTCTGCAGGCTTCCTTTTAGTGCTTGAGTTTGTCCAGGAGCTCCTTGTTCATCCTGGCATTTTTGATGGCTGCATCACAGCTGAACTTGGAGAAGATGATCCTTGAACATGAACCAATTTTCTTGGGCCCCTCTTCCCTCCTGGGCTTTTTATCCCACAGTACTCCAGGCCAAAACCTGCTCTCCTGACATCTCACTTCACAGCTGCTGCAGCACAGGCTGCCCTGGAGCTCCACATTCCTCAGCAGCCCCTCCTTGCTGGTGACAACAAGGTGCAGCACAGAGCAAACAAGGAGAGGTGCTGTCACTTGGAGAAGGAAGTCACCAACACATGCCAGGATCCTCCTGGATTGGCAGTGCTATGCTGTGCTGTCCCTCCAGCAGATACCAGGGTGGCTGAAGCCCACCATGAAGACCAGAGCTTGTGAAGGCGATGCCCTTCCTACCTCTCTACGGAGGGAAAGCAAAAGCAGGACATTCCCACCAGTGCCACACTTACCATAACGTTGGTGGCAACCACGTTGGGATCATTGCAGACCGATTCGATGAAGAACACCTGTGAAGCAAAGCAGAGCTCAGCTGAAAGCCACCAAACCAAGGTTTGGAACATTCAGCCAGCTCCTTGCTCAAGCCAAACTCCTCCCTGCTGGACCAGAGAGCTTTCCCTGTGCCCCACTCCCATCCTTTCCTTCCCCATGGCTCTGTACAGGGAAGGAAGGAAGAGTTTCATGTTTTTAATCAAACCCATCAGTGAAATCTCCCTCAGACAGGAGCAGCATGAGGATAACACATGAGTTAGACAGGATACACCAACGCTACACTACAGTGGACCTCACAATGCAGGCATCAGCCCCACAGCACCGACCTTGAACCCATTCTCTTTGGCGAAGTTTAGGATCATCCCTCTCCTCTCCCTTGTGGTATTGGTGGCATCAAAAACCTTTAAAAGCAAAAGATCTCAATTAGCACCACAAGGGCCTGGTTTCCCAGAGAGCCCCATCTCAGAGAAGGGACTGCAGAGGATTTTTGGGGTCGGCACAGCTGCCAAACCCCAGAGCACATCTGGAGCTCACCGCAATCTGCCCGGCCTCCTCCGTCAGGTACAGCTTCACATCCCTCAGGGCAGCCATGGCACACTGCCTGCAAAACAGGGGACAGACGTGTGGCCCTGGTGTCCTCTGGGTGTGGTGGTCACCCTGAAGTCACCAATCCTGTACAGATTCAGTTTTGAGCCCTCAGAATCCTCCTTGAGCAGGCAGGGGAAGAAATTCAGAGCCCAACTCTGAATTTCAAGTCCAGGGGAAATTCAGAGCCCAACTTCTCTGTCCATCACCCCCAAACTGGGTAACTCTGCTCCCACCAAGTGGGGTCAGGGAGCCCACCCTCACCTCCTGACTTTCATGGCTTCCTCGTTGTCAGGACGGAAGAAGTCGTAGGAGCTGTAATGCTTCACGGCCTCGCGGCGATACTCCCCAACGTTGAAAACTAGGTGGGAAAAGGAAAAACAAAAAAAAACCAAACCATCAAAATGAGGGGCATGACTCAGTTGTGCAGCTTCTGCAGTTAAAGCAAGCTGGGGCCACAAAATTCCATCCTCACGGCATCCCTTGGTCTTCAAAGTGAAGGAGAACTCAGCAACAAAAACAGATATTTATATTTGGCCTGTGAGATCTTGGAAATGTCCCCAACTACCTCCCATCTCCCAAAGCACTGATCTAGAGGAATTCCTGAGGACCAGACCTCCTGCTTTCCCCCAGCAGCCAGTGCAAGCCTTACCTTTTGTGGGGACACCAATCCAGTTGAGGTAGCGAGTCAGCTTCTTGGAGATGTAGGTCTTGCCACGGGCTGGGAGGCCAACCATGACTATCACAGTGGGGGAGTTGGCAAGCTGAGGCCCACAGGCTGCAAGGAAAAAGAACAGGAGCTGTTAATTCTCCAGCTCACCCTGAATTGACCCAACAAGGCACTTGTTTTCATCTGGACTCCTTCCAAGTCCTTCAGCAGCTGGAGGAAACATGAAAGGCACAGCAAGAACATCCTGATGGGTGCAAAGTGGGCAAGGAGCCAGCAGCTGGCCCAGCTCTCTGGAGAGCCTCTGTGCCTCAATTTCCACATTTGCAACCCAAATAAAAAATAGTTTTAAAAATAAAACTCAAAATCAAGGCAAGTGCAACTTCACATTCCAATGGCTTGGCAATTCCATTAAAAGTTCAAAGATAGCCAAGGACTTTGGACCCATCCCTGCAGCAGTGTCTGTGCTGAAATACCAGGTCTGGTCCAGATCTTCACCCACAGAAAGCATCTCCCAAAATATGTGACTAAATTTCTAGCTGACACACAACCAGCTAACTGGATTTTCTGAAGACAAACAAGGCAAGAGAACCACAGAACTAGCAGCATTTAAAAGCAGATATCCAAGTGATTTTTTATCCCTTTTTTCCCCTCATAAACCCAAGCTGAGTTGTTGGGGTTTTTTTGTTTGTTTTTGGGGTTTTTGTTGTTGTGGTGAAGAGGGTCCATGTCAAACAGCTGGAAGGGAAACCCAGAGCAGCATTTGCAGGACAGATGGGACCCTGCAGGGGATTTCTCACCCACTCTTCCTTCCATCCACCCGGTGAGCACACAGACCTCATAGGAAAGGAATGCAGAGAGTGAGTGGCTGGTGGCAGAGCCATAAAACCCAGCTTAATTATGGCCTGGGTGGAGAGCTCTGCCTGCCTGCCACAGCTGCCTGAAGGTGGCACCAGGGGATGGACAGGGCACTGGGGGAGGTTTTTGTCAGTGTGGATCTGGAAAGGACAAACAAACTGAGAGGTACCCACAGAAAATGCAAAGTAAATCCCCTTCTAAGACAAGAAATAAATCCAGCAGCTGGAAAAATCAAATTAAGGCCACAAAGAAGATTTATGGCAGTGGTACCCAGATGGCAGAGAAGAACCACCCATCATCTTCCCAAGTTTCTTACCAAAGCAAACTCAGCAGGA
>NW_005054573.1:535868-538902 GCF_000277835.1 Geospiza fortis
ATTCCCCAGGCTGGAGCTGCCCTCACTCCCTCCCTTTGTGCAACCTGCCCCCCACCCAGTGCTGCATTTCAAAACCCCAGGGCAGCTCCCAAAGATTTTGGCAGCAAGTGCCAATTTTCTGTGCTGGGGCACAAGGGAGCTGTGCAACATACCCAGAAAAACACTTTTCCCCCCTCTAACAATCTCACATCCTCATCCAAGCTATGGGTGCAAGCCTGTTTTGCATAAAACCCACACAATTATTAGATAAAGGGAGGAGGAAAGGATTATACCTGAATAAGGAAACTCTTCCTTTCCCTACCTGCCAGTGGACAAAGGATCTCAAAGAGCAGAGCTAAGAGGATTTAGGGCCATTAAATAAGAGTAAAGGGACAATGCTGGGTACTGTTCATGTCCCTGTGGCTCCAGAGAGCTGTGACAGCCCCAGGGCTGGCACTGTGTGGGCACACACGTGTCACCCCCAAAGGCTGCTGCAAGAGTTAAACACCCTCAGTTCAGGATTTTTGCTGCCCTTGCACCATGGAACAGCACCTGGGAAGCACCTCCCGAACCACCACGGCATCAGCGAGCAACTTTTCATCAGGAATCTGAGCCCAAACCAAAAGTCTCCGGGAAACTTCGCATCAGGGATGAAACAGAACCCAGTGTTTTGCTCCCAGTCTTTCACAAAGGCCTCATTCATCATTTCTTTTCACCACTGCTGGGAAGCTATCAGGGATTTCAATACATATTCATTACTCCTTATCGACATCTAGCCAGGTAAGTCAAGGGCAGGGATGACTTTCAGGCTCAGTCAGAGGGTATTTAACAGGAGCTTATCACTTTTGCTATTTGCCAGAAAGTCAGAGCTTCACCAGTGGGTAAAAGAGAAGGAGGGAAAGGAAAAAAAAAAAAACAAAAAAAACACCCAGCCCAAAAGGGAAGGAAATTTGCTTCTATAACAAGTCGGATAAAACAGCCACCTCCCCACTTCAAGCATTTTCACTGTCTAGTCCTAAATATTCCCGAAACCCCCCCACAAGCCCAGACTGCCCGTTCTGTCAGTCCTATTCCCCGTTTCCCAGCTGCAATCCCAGCACCTTCCCTGATCCCACCCTCCCCACCGCGGGCACCGCTGTCACCGCCACCGAACGGGGACATCCCCGGCGTGTGTCCCACACCCACCGAGCCCCAGGGACGGGAAAAAGCAGCCACAAGGATGGAGAGAGGCAGCGGCAGCCCCTTCCCTGCCGGAGCATCCCCCTCCCCTCGCCCGGCTCTGCCCAGGCAGCGCCTTCGAGGGCTCCACTTTCCCAGCCCCTACGTGAGAGACGTGCGGCGTGACAGCAATTTAATGGATCGCCGTCAAAAGGGCAGCTGAAGGAATCCCTGTAGCCTCCCCTGGACCAGCCAGCACACCGTCGGACTGGTTATTTCACACCCGGGATGCACCATTCCCAGAGGATGCTCCCCGGGATGCGCCCGCTCCCTGCAGGCATCACGCTGGAAGTGGTCTCCGTTATCCTCCCTTCCCTCCCACCCGGCTTTGCAGCCCTCGCTCTTTGTTGCTGCTGAGGAATTAATAGCACCTCGCGCTTAAAATACCCCGAGTTAAAAAAGAGTTGGCTAAAAAAAAGCCTAAAACCCCTCTTCTCACATTGCACAGCGCGGCTCGCTCCCACCCTAAGAAAATATAACTACAAGCCACATTATGTTATTAATAATCCCCCCGGAGCCTTAATATATCAAATATGTTAGTTTTTTCCGCTACCAAACGAGAGCTCTCGCTGAGAAACCAGGCGAACGAAGTGGCAAAAAGCACTGCGTGCACAAGGGATTTCATTCAGAGGTGCCAGTCCTTGAGAAAAACCCAGCCACAGAGACACACGTGGTAAGCATTAAACCGGGAGACGTTTTACCCCACTCTAAGCAAAGCCCCTGGGCTACCCAGATGTGCAGCCTGTTGCTGAAATCCCATTTCCTCGGCAGCTCCAGCTCCAGGGCTGCCCTCGCCAGGCACAGGCTGCGCATCCCAACATCTGCTCCAGGGTGCCTGACCCACAGCCACGGGCAACAGCATCTGGCAAGTTCACAGCATGTCTATTTTTAAAAAAAATTATTAATATTATTTAGAACGGGAAGCTTTCCAGCCAAGGTAAATAAACATCGGAAGCGACTTTAAACGCCTGATGAAGGCAAGCAGCGGAAAGACTGATTCACCCAAAGCCACTTCCATCCCTCCTCGCCAGGCTGCGAGCGCCACCGCCTCCATCCCGGCTCCGCACATTCCTGCGAGGCTCATTTAGAGCTGGGAGTCGCACAACCGGCAGCTTGTCAGTGTAGCTGCTAAAGAGCCGCTTCCTGAGCTTTCGGATGGGATCATGATTCAAGATTTGGTTTAAACACCGGAATGACCCAAACATTTTTATATTCCGAGACAAGGGGAAACCACTGCAGAAGTTTCAGCGCTAATTTCTGCCTTCCCCTCCACCTGCCTCCTCATCGCCTCAGGGTTAAATTGTAAACTGCAAACGGCTGGTGTCTGGTTGGGGTTTAGAATACATTGCCCTAATGCTCCCTCTATGTCCCCCCCAAAAAATTTTAACGCGCTAATTGGACAGGATTTGGAGCAACCTGGTCTAGTGGAAGGTGTCCTGTCACATGGCAGGAGGGTTGTGGAACGAGATTATCCTTACGGTCCCTTCCAACCCAAACCATTCATGCTTCTACCATTAACAAATCCCCGGGCGAGCCGCTTGACACGCTGCAAATCCCAGCTGAGCTGGCACCCCGGCTGCGAGGTGAACAACCTGCTCCCTCCTTCCCTTTTAATCCCAGCGCTGGCAGCGCAGAGTGGAAATGGGGCCACGCGTGTGCCGGCACCTCCCCGCATCCTGCGGGGCCATGTGACAGCGGAATGCACCTTCCTGCCCTCCCTGAGTCACGGGATGGCAGCGCTGGGATGCGGGCACCGCCGGTGTGGCACCGCCGGCATGGCACCGCCGGAATGCTGGGGGTGGGATGCGGGCACCGCCGGGATGCTGGGGCACGCCGA
>NW_005054573.1:538942-539242 GCF_000277835.1 Geospiza fortis
CCGGGCGGTTGTCATTGGGAAGCCAAATCTTCTGGATGCGGCTTTGCGTCAGCTCCATGGGCATTTTTAAAACAAAGGTCTTTTTGCGCTCTGCGTCCACCTTGATGCGTTTGAGGGAGGGAGGAGGAGAAATAAAAAAAGGGGAGGGGAGGAGGAGGTGGGGGAAAGATATGATAAAAAAATATAATAAAAAAGGGTTTTGTTGCAGTCGGTGGTTTGGGCGAGCGGCTGCGGCGCTTTCGGATGCTGCTGCGAGCCTCGTGAAGGTTTTACGGCAGGAGGGGGAGGAGGAGGAAGAGG
>NW_005054573.1:539943-540617 GCF_000277835.1 Geospiza fortis
ATGAAGGCGCGACGCGGCGCGGCTCCTGGGTCCCCCTGCCGGCCGCGCCCCGCACTGCAGCGCGGACAAAGGACGCGCTTTGTTCCGCGGGGGGAGCGCGACACCGACCCCTCCCCCACCGCGGGAATCTGGGGCACGCAGGGCACCCCCAGACCAAAATATTTATGGCTAAATAAATTCCCTATTTAATTTCTCGCGTCTTTTCAATCAACGATGTAAAACAATGTAAAATGATGCAAAAATATGTACAATTATGGAAATTGAATTAATGGGTTTTTTTTCCAAAAAGGAAAATGAAAACTCGACAATAAATAACTTTTAAAAATACTTTGAAAATAAAAAAGGAGTAAAAGATATAAAGAGGAAAAAAATAATTAAAAATTTAATTAAGAAAATAAAATAGGGAATAGAGGTGAAAATAAGAAGGGGGAAAGGAAATTTAAAAAAATGGGAATAAAGTTGAACAAAATAAAAAATAAAATTTAAAAAATTAACTACAGGCAAATAAAATAAAATAAAATCTATTTTTAAAAATAATATAGAGGGGAGAAAAAAGAGAAAGGAACCCTAAGTACACAGCGGTGGGATGCGGGGGCGCTCCGCCGGCGCGCCCCTTGCGCCCCTCACTCCGCGGCCAGCGGGTTCAGCCCGGGGGTCCCGGGGGGCCGGGGGAT
>NW_005054573.1:541163-551553 GCF_000277835.1 Geospiza fortis
TATTATTATTATTATTATTATTATTATTATTATTATTATTATTATTATTTCGTTCATTTTTTCGTTTATTAAATGTCTTAATCCACTCGCCAGGTTTCTGCAAGTTATGTTTCCACTCTAAATTAGGCTGCAAACTGCACCCCAGCAATGCTGACGCCCCCACACAGCCTCTGTTTGCAGCACAGAGGGATTGGGACCACCCTGAAAATTCCTGTGATGGTGCCCAAATCCCAAACACTCAAGTGCCCAAACCCCCTTGTCCCCCAGCACTGATGGGGATGGTCTCACCTGGCATAGAGGGGTTTCTTTGGGAGGATTTTGGGAATTTGCCACAGCAGGGAAATGTGGGATTATGTCAGGGGTGGGAAGAGCTGTAGAGGTGGGAGCATCTGCTTTGATGGTGTTTATACAGCAAATTTTGCTTCAAAATTTAAAGCCTGATAAGGAGCATCTCGGATACCTAAAATGTTCAATAATCTTTTCTTACTTAGGGCATTTTCCTCCTCTGGAAGCAAAGGCTTGTATTTTTATAACGCATTTAGAAGGAAGATATTTCTGGCTGATTCCTTACATGGAGCCAAGATGAAGTAAAAAGTGCACAATCTTTCCCTCTCCTACACAAGGGGAAAAAATATTCACAGGCAAAAAGAAAAAAAAATTAAAAAGAAATTTTAAATAAAGCTACTATAAGGGAGCTGGAAAAAAACCAGAGATTTGGGGTGTGGGAAGGAAGATGGGAGAAAGTGAGTGCTCTAGTTGGCAAGGATGGGATGGGAGCGAGGCACAACAGCCCTCCCTGGACCACTCTGCACAAAATCCACAAATCCTTTTCACATGTAGGGCAACAGAAAGTCTGTTCCCAGCTAGAGCATGAGTCAGAAGGAGGACAAAAATTCACATGATTTTGTAGGACAAGGAATTCAGGCATCATCATCATCCCCCTTCCCCCAGCAGCTCTCTCCCCTCTCCACGGCTCTTTCCCACCTCACAAATCACCACCCCCACGACATGAAAAGGAGCCCGAAAGCGAAACCCTGCCTGAATTAAAAGCACAGTCGCTTCAAATTAGATCCACCTAGTAACTCTTGGCTTAGAAACTCCCAAATAACTGGAGCGGAAAGCTTCAGCTCCTAAATAAGTGGCCTGGATTTCAAAGGCACCAGCACCCAGCTGCTCCCAGGGAGGTCAGCTGGAAGAAGCATTTCTATTTTTAAGGCGCTTGCACCCCGGGGAGAGGGCAGGGATGGCACTAGGTGCACCCAGAGGATTATTTTTTTTTCCCCCTCCCAAATCGTGCTATGCAAAATCCCAGCTTCCTAAAAATAGCACCTGGAGCGGTAAACAAAATGTTTCTGGCAGCTGCTGTGATAAGAAGCCCAAAGGGGTGCTTAGCTCAGCGATTTTTCAGGAAATCAAGTCACTGGTGCAGCCTGAATGCTGTCAGGAGGATGTGCCAGCTCCTGGAGAGCCACCACAGGCACAGGGTGACATGGGACAGCCAGTGATGCTGTCCCACACTGTGGGACAGGGGGTGGAGGGAGGAATCAACCAGCCAGTATGTATGCCACACATAGCCCAGTCAGGAACTGGCAGATATTTAATAAATGAGAAGGGACAGGGGTGTAAATGTAATGCCAGGGTTTGAAATATGAAAGTCCTGGGGGTAAATGGGAAAAAATTGACCTTAAGAATCCAAAGGATTAATGCAGCAGGTCCAGAGAGGTGGGAGAGGGAAGTACAAAAAGGGAAAGTTTGGCAGAGAAAGGGAAAAACTCAATTTCTGTGAAAATGGAATACCCACCTCTTATGGGGTTTACATTCTTCAAACTTCCCTGAAACACCAAAACTAAAACCTCACAATTCCCTCTTTTGTTCCACGGCTGCTCCAACGTCAAACTCACCTAGCAACCCATCCTGAACAGTGGCATTAGGCTCTGGATGCATCCCAAAATAACAGCTCCAGACTTCATTCTCCATCCCCTTTGGAAGAACCTACTGGTCACCAGCCAGCCTTCCCTGTCATCAAAACGCCAGCACCAACTCTGACTAAGCCATGATTCACTCTCCTCTTTTAATGTCTTTTTTTTTTTATTATTATTTATTTATTTGATTCTCTCTAAAAGAAACTTGGAAGGGAAGGACCAGTCACGTTCTTGCCTGCATTCAGTGCGACACACATCCTCTCCTTCGGATGTGCAGGGGGGAGGAGATGCCTGGTGGGACCCCAGTCACACGTCCAGGAATTCTTTGCACGGTAAGGATTTGGAGAGGGTGGTTGGGAGCTGTGTGTACGTCTCTGTGTAGGTGCAGCCACACATTGTGCTCCATTCGTGCCAGGGCAGCTTCATCTGCAGCACTTCCCAGTGTGGCCTTGGTTTATCAGCCTGGAATGTGGGCACAGAGCTCAGAATCACAGCAGGGTTTGGGTTTAAAGGGATTTTAAAGATCATCCAATCCCATCCCCTGTTTGAGAAACAACTTCCACTATCCCAGGATGCTCCAAACCCTGTCCAACCTGGCCTTGGCCATTTCCAGGGATGAGGCAGCCACAGATTCTCTGGGCAGCCTGTGCCAGGGCCTCACCACACCCACACGAAAGAATTTCTCCCTAATATCCCATCTAAATCTACTCTCATCCAGTCTAAAGCTGTTCCAAAGTGCTCCCTACCCCGGGAGGGTGGTTGCAAAAGTCAGGCAGCAGCTGCCCAGACTCTTATTAGTGTGTTAATGACATTTTCTTGCAACTGAAAAATTTATTCCTCTAGGCTGACCAAGGGGAATTTATATGGTGTTCAGGAAAAAAAAAAAAAACTACACCAACAACTAAGACAAACCAACAGCATCAGCAACCAAAAAAAAATTCTCTAAATTTTACACTTACAAAAAAAAAATTAAATAGTGGGATACTGAAGAAGCCAAGAAAATTGTCTGCAATATTTTTTCGGGGAATTAGGTGCTTTCAAAAAGGTCAGGAAGGAAATCAAGTGGTGCCCGACCCCTCCTCCCCTTGCCAGCTGGATGCTGAGTAGTTTTCACTGATGATGGCGCTTTCTTTGGACGGACTTGAGAAAAAGCTGCTACGGGTCAGCCTCGTGGCAGGCAGGGTGATAAAAGTCTGATTTTATCAGGCTGATAAAAATGTTTGGATTTGGAGAGGCAGCTGGAGTTCACGGTCCTTTGCGCCTACAGTTTTCAATTGCCTCCCTCGCCCCTCGCAGGTATTTCAGTCACAGGAATAAATAAACAAGGAACGAAGTGTGAACTGTACCTGTATCACCCCCCCCCCACCTCTCCCTCATCCCACCCCGCTCCTGATGCCCGGGAAGGAGCACCAAGAGCTCCTGCATCTGTCCCTGTAATGGATTGGGGTGAAATTGAAAAAGAATTTTTTATTTCCCCTCCTCTAAACAAGTTGTGTTTTGCTTCCTCATTCCTTGCCTGTCATCCCCCTGTTCTTGCAGTCTCACACTGCTTTTCTTCCTCCTGCCACAAAGGGGAACAGAAACCAAGCCAAAACATCTCCTCACGATACTATTTGCAGACAGCAACATTAGGGAATCACAGAATGGTTTGATTCCAATTAGGGAATCACAGAATGGTTTGGGTTGGAAGGGACATAAAAGATTACCCAGTTCCAACCCCCTGCCATGGGCAGGGACACCTTCCACTGTCCCAGGGTGCTCCAAGCCCTGTCCAGCCTGGCCTTGGACACTTCCAGGGATCCAGGAGCAGCCACAGCTTCTCTGGGCACCCTGTGCCAGCACAAACTCTGTGCCACAAATAGGACGCCTCTCAAAACAAACAAATGACCCCAGACAGGGTTTCCTGCAGGGATTAAGGGTTCCTCAGCAGGGATTTACCCTAAAATCAGGGGAGATCCTGGTCCCTCTGCAGCAGGGAGGGCTGAGCCCTGCCCAGGGTGCAGGATGCAGGGCAGAACATCGTGTGCCCCAGGGCTTTCCCTCCTTTCACCCACCAGTGCAGACACGAGTTCTCCTTCCTGGCTGTGGACAAGCTGTGCAGTTTTCAGCCTGTTGCACCCTCTAATTGCACCTGATGTGCTCATGAAACTCCTTCCTCGGCCGGTTGTAAGGAATTCCAGTCATTGCTGACAGCAGCGGGTGCTGGGACACCACCGGAGCAAGACGTGGGCTGCCACACGCCTGCCTGTGGCTGCAGCTTTGCCTAAAAATAACCACAAGCAGAGAAAGGGGGGAAATTCAGCTTCTGGCATTGAGAAAGCAGGGCTGAGCCCCAGAGGGAGAAATCCCCACCAAGGCACGGGGCATTGCTCACCCCGCTATCAGCCCCTGTCAAACACTGCACCCAGGGCTGGCCTCGCTTTCCTGGCAGCCAAGGGACAGGAAAAGCCAGGAAGGGGTTGCAGAAATGCAGAATTCAGCCTCATTCAGGTGCTAGCAGGTTGGGGACCTGCTGGTTTTGCTCAGCCCTCTGCTCTGAGCTCCCTGTGTGGTTTCATTGCCATACTCTGAGCCATGCAGGAACTCCTTCAAGTAAACTCTTCCTTGGAGTCAACACTCTGCAAAGGTGTTTGTTTGTTTAATTTCTTTTAATTTATGACTCTTCAGGCAGGAGGACAAGGGTCCAAACCTTATTTTCTTTAGAGTGGTTGGATTTGTGCCCTAACTGGAGGTGTTTGGTTATAACTGGCTGAGTTAAAGGGTAGCAGGAAAGGAAATGGGAGTTGTAAATGCAATGCCTGGCTTTGATGAATATGGGGAAGAAGGAAGGAGGAGAGCCTGGATTTAATCTCAATTTATCAAATTAAAAGTAAAATCAATCAAGGTTTCTTCCACTGTCCTCAGAGAGGTGGGTGCCTCCAAATGTGTCTTGGATGATCTTTGGGAACACCCAGTAAATCTTAAGACCAAAAATGGGGAGGTGTACAATGGGTGTTCATTAGCCAGGATTGATGATCCCAAAGGAGCCTCCCAGATGGAGGTTCATATTTAAGAAAGTAGGTTTATTTGTCATTTTTAAAAATAATTACATTCTGCAGTTCCCAAAAAATATAATTTGGAGATAACACTCTGAAGCTGCAAACATCCATTAAAGCAGGGACATTTCTCAAAGCTGGCAGCTCTGCTCAGAAACTGGTCCAGGAGGATTGAGCAATGTCCTGTGAAAGTTCCTGACCAAAAAAGACTAGTGCAAAACAAAACTCACCCCATAAATGGGCTAAACCATAAAGATAATTGACTCCATAGGTGGCAGAGAGGCTAGATTTAGGATAGATATTATAAATAAACTCTTTACTGTGAGGATGGTGAGGCCCTGGCACTGACTGCCCAAAGAAGCTGTGGCTGCCCCATCCCTGGAAGTCTCCAGGGCTTGAAGCAATCTATTTTTGTGGAAGGTATCCCTGCCATGGCAGGGGTTGGAGCTGGATGAGTTTAAATGTCGTTTCTACCCCAGGCCATTCTGGGATTCTACGAAACACAGGTTCCTAAAAGTAGTTATGGGGTAATTAAATGGCAAGAAGTTGGGATATTCCAGTCTCAGGAATTTAATACTGGTTCTTCTTGAAACAAACCCTGGCTGCAGAAGTTCAGGCTCGGTCTTAATAGCAAGGGTCAAAGAGTGCAGATCAGTCAGAGAGCCACAATTCAGGTTTTGGCATTGTCAGAGCTTCTGAAAAGAAAATATTCACATTATCTTGGCACTGGGTTGAGCCTTCTACTCCCAGGTACTTTTAGTTACATGAAAGAAACACTTCCCTGTTTGCACTGTTATTTTAAGGTGTGAAATTCCCCACTGAAAATCCTGGGATTGCTTTAGGGTATAAATCCACAGGATGTTGAACTTGACTTTAGGTTACCTCATCCCTAATCAAGAGGCCACAACCACCTGCGACAAGGCACTGATCCAGCAGAAAAATCCTGCTGCTCTGAAAGTGTGTTTACAGGGCTGCTCTGTCCCCGCTGCCAGATCAGATGTTCCCTGTCCTGCTGCTGCCAGCAGAACTTGGCATGTGTTACCACAGTGCCTTCTCCGGGAAAATCAGCAGAATTGCAGCCATGTGCTCATGTCGCAGACAACTTCTATGAAAAATCCTTTCCTTAGGATTTTTTCCTCCCGAGAAGCTGAGAGGCCTCAGGAACAAAATGTAAACATTGATTATCTGCTGCTGTGGAATGCAACAGGTACATCTGTGATTGGCCCATGTTGGTTGTTTCTAATTAATGGCCAATCACAGCCCAGCTGGCTCAGACAGAGAGCCGAGGCACAAACCTTTGTTATCATTCTTTCCTATTCTATTCTTAGCTGGCCTTCTGATGAGAACCTTTTCTTCTATTCTTTTAGTATAGTTTTAATGTAATATATATCATAAAATCATAAATCAAGCCTCCTGAAACATGGAGTCAGATCCTCGTCTCTTCCCTCATCCTCGGACCCCTGTGAGCACCATCACATGCTCACACCTGAACCAGACCTAATTTAGGATTTTAATGGTTTAACCCCGGCTGGGAGCTCAGCCCCACTCGCTCTGTCCCCCACAGAAGGATGGGGGAGAGAACTGGAAGGTAAAAGTGAGAAAGCTCATAGATTGAGGTACAAACAGTTTAAAGGATAAAGCAAAAAACATGTGCACAAGCAAAACAAAACAAGGAATTCATTCCCCACTTCCCACAGGTTTCCAGTGATCCCCAGAAAAGCAGAGTTCCATCACACATATTGGTGGCTTGGGATGGCAAACAGCATCACCCCTTTCCTAAACACGACAAAATGGAATATTTTGTGGCATATTTTTGATCAGTTTGGGGTCAGCTGTCCTTGCTCTGATCCCTCCCAAATTCTTGTGCCCCCCCAGCCTCCTCACTGGCGGGGTGAGGAGCAGAAAAGCCTTGACTCTATGTAAGCCCTGCTCAGCAAAACCAAAACCAAAAACATCTCTGTATAATCAACACAGTTTTGGCCACGAGTCAGAATCACAGAGCAGCTCCTCTGAAGAAAATCAACCCGTCCCAGCCCAAACCAGCGCAGTGCTGCAAAGCAATGCAGCATTCTGGAGATCTGATGAGAAGAACAAAGAATTCCAGTCCTCCTGTATGAGTAGGTTGTTACAGGATTTATTTTCATGGAGGTGCCCAGTGGCTGAAGTTGATTGTGCTCATGAAGAACTTAATTCCCAGGCGGGTGATGCAGGTGGGATGCAGCTCTCCAGGGCTGCTGCCTGCAGGGCTGGGTGCTGGATGTGAAACCCCTCATGGATGATGAGTCTGTTCAGCCCATGATCACCCTCCGGAAATCTCAGCCTGTCATTATCCCCTGGACTTTGCTATTGAACTGTTTCCTAACTTCTCATTACCACCCACCTTTCATTAGGAGCCTGGATCGTTATCTCGTCATTGCAGGTTATGAAATCCAACAATGGCAAAGGCTGTGGCCTTTCTGCGGCTGACTCACCTCATTATGTAACAAGCCCGGGCCAGTGACAACCTCAGCATCGCTATGGTGACAGGGGAGCATCTAAAAAAGTTGTAGGCAATGATGTGGTGTAGTCAGATACACCAGAGATGCTGGGGAATCTCTTCAAAGTAATGAAAAAAAAAAAAAAACCTAAAACACAAAGCTCTGAGGGAGAACACGCGTTTGTGTTTCTGATCATCAAGGAGGACATGCTTGTAGGCAGCAGCGGGCAGCAGATTAATCACAGCCCAGGAGAAAAGGGGTATTTTTTTATCTCAGGTCTCAACCCCCGCTGATAATCAGTTTGGCTCCTGATACAGGGCCTTTTGAAGCAGCATCCCAGAAGGATCTGCACTGCCTGGGAGGCTCAGATGGAAAGGCTCCCCTGAGGGATGCTGAGCAGGGAGGAGGCGTTGAAGCTCTCAGCTCCTGCTGTTCTGCCTCCATGCACAGCAAAGCTGTGCGTAGAGTTTGGGAAGGATTTATGTAATTTTCGGGTGTCTAGAAGGAAATTGGTCACCTTTGACCACTTTTACCACCTGTGGAGAGAAATGGGCGCTCACTTGCACAGGGAACAATCCAGCTGCCCTGCTGTGGGTACCGACTGCAAACCAGGATGAGATGTGTCCTGGAGGAGTTTGTGTCCTCTGAGCACAGAGGGAACCTCAGAGCTGTGCCCAAAACCGTTCCACACACATCTCAGTGCTCGAGGTGACCCAAAACACAAGTCCTTGTCCAACCCAGAGCCCCATGCAGGGAGGCAGAGCAGAGCTTTGCTGAGGAGCTGCATGTTGAAATCGTGTACGTGCCGAGCACCTTCCCACCCACACCTCACCTTTGTGAGCACGCCTGCCCCATGGACAACCTGCTCACCCCTGCTTCCTCACAGGGCTGGCACGACCCAGACAATGTTTGCCCAACAGTGGCCCACACACCTCAGCTCTGGCCAAGAAGAACCACTTTTGGGACCAGCACCACCCCTGGGGCTGAGCTGTGCCCTGGATCTGCCTCCCCAAGGGCTCCTCTCTCCATTCAGCTGCTGGAAACCACAAGGTTAGCTCGAAGTGTCCCACTTTTCCAGAGTGGTGCCATGTGCTTTTAAACTCCAGACCTGCTGGCACTGCTTTTAGGAGCTCTGTGAAAGACAAGTGAGAGGGAAAGCGTGTGGTCAATAAGCTGAAATTTAGAATAGTAAGGGCCAGTTTTGTTCCCATATCTTTTGCTGGAGCTCCTTAAAGTCACAACCTCTCTCAGGGAACCTCCAATTTCCTAACGCCTCTTCTAACCAAGTTTTGGACCCAAATCACTGGAATCAGATCACACAGATTGCTGGAATGCAGAAATTAAATAACCAAATTTCCTTATCATGGTTTTCTTAAAATTCTTCCACTTGATTTGGAGCAATGATTTTAGTGCATTTAAATCCAAGCATATGATTTTAATTTGTGTATTTCATTTGCTTTTTTCTATGCCACGGAGACCTGACTGGGAAAGGAAAAAAAAGTCTAAAATTATTAAAAAACATCTACAGACTTTCCTTCTTCTTTCCCTGATATTTTCCAATCAGACATGAAAAATATTAATGGAAAATGTCTCTAGGATTTTGGGGCAAGCTGAAACAATATGGGGAGCTTGCTGCCAACATATTTTCTCAAATACATTTATGTTTTCCAACCCGCAATGACAAGCTGTTAACAGCTCCTTGGGGTTGGGGGGGGGTGAAACCCCAAAAAAACTGAGCTCAGTGTTTAGATTTCTGCCCTGGAGTTTAACAGGGAGTATCAAAGCAGCATCTGGGTGCCTGGCAGGGGTCACAAGGAAAGATGCTGTGCTTCAAAGCACTTGTGAGGGCCTCAGTTTTCTCCCAAATAATTGCTGTTACTTGAGCTGAGAGCCAGGAGGGCATGGCACAGGTGGAAACACATCTTGGCCATTGATTATGAGTCATCCTCACTGAATAAAACTGGAGATAGGGGAAAACCACTTTCATTGTGTCTGCTTCAGCACTTCCAGCAACTCCACCCATTAGGGAATCACAGAATGGTCTGGGTTGGAAGGGACATAAAAGATTATCCAGTTCCAAACCCCTGCCATGGGCAGAGACATCTTCCACTATCCCAGGTTCTACAAGACCCATCCAACGTGGCCTTGGACACTTCCAGGGATCCAGGGGCATCCACAGCTTCTCTGGACACCCTGTTCCAGCACAAACTCTGTGCCACAAATTGGACACCTCTCAAAACAAACAGATGACCCCAGACAGGGGCTCACCTCACATGTCCATCCCTCTGTGCCCCCCTGCACAGCTCTGGTGGGTTCCTGCTCCCTGCACGTCCCTGGGCTGACGCCTGTGGTAACAGCATAGCCACAGCCAGGGTTTCACATTTCCCAGCCCAGCTGTTTACCCAGAGCTCAGCCTGAAGGAAAACAACTCCTAGACAGTCAACAAGAGATCTGAGGGACACCCGACTCCTGGGCAGGCTTTCCTGCCAGCTTCCCTATAAAGGAGAGCCAGGCTCAGGCTCAAGGCATGACCTCCCTTCAGTTCACGTTGTTATTACCCAGGCTGGGACAGCCCCAGGCTCCTGATTGATGGGCACCTTTCACCCACTGCCGGGTGAAATGCTTGTGATGCCTCAGGGGATCCATGGATGGTCACTGGGGCACTGGGAGATACAGTTTGTACCCATGGAGCAGAGTCCAGAGCAATTCCCAAACCTGCCAGCCACGCAGAAGCAAGGCAAGGCCTTTCTGCAGCTGTGGCTAAGGGAGATCCCACCAGGATGGGTTTGTGTGACCGTGTTCACAGGGGTCTGAGGATGAGGGAAGAGATGAGGATCTGACTCCATGTTTCAGAAGGCTGATTTATTATTTATGATATATATTACATTAAAACTATACTAAAAGAATAGAAGAAAGGATTTCATCAGAAGGCTAGCTAAGAATGGAAAAGGAAAGA
>NW_005054573.1:551572-554160 GCF_000277835.1 Geospiza fortis
TAGAATCTGAGCCAGCTGACTGTGATTGGCCATTAATTAAAAACAACTGCATGAGACCAATCACAGATGCACCTGTTGCATTCCACAGCAGCAGATAATCATTGTTTCCATTTTGTTCCTGAGGCCTCTCAGCTTCTCAGGAGAAAAAATCCTAAGGAAAGGATTTTTCATAAAAGATGTCTGTGACAGGTTTGGGATGAAGGTGGGGCAGCCAGAGGGCCACAGGAACTGTAGCACCTGCAGGACATGCTTAGAGCATGGATGAGCTGTGCCCCTGCCTGTCCTGCCCTGAACATTGGTGCTCATTCTAGACCCAACCAGCTGAATATCCCTGAAAACCCATCTCAAATCCATCTCAAACCCGTCTCAAACCCATCTCAAACCCATTTCAAACCCATCTCAAACCCATTTCAAACCTATCTGAGCCCAGAGCCGGAGCAAGCACAGCTCCCTTGCACACGTGCAGGAGCACACGCAGCCACCCCAGCCCCTGGCAGCCTCCAGTGCCTCGGGATGCCACTCACAAATCTGGTCCTCTTGCATTCAGGCAGAGCCAGTCATCGATGACAGGGGTGACTAAAGCTCAGCACTGGCACATGCCAGCCCCATCCCACGCTGCCCTGTCCCATCTTGCCTGCAGCTGGGCACCCAGCCCCGTGTGACAGCACACGCCAAGCCAGGCTGGAAAAGGTAACCTCAGGTCGTCCAGAATTTGGGCTAGGAAAGTCACATCCATAAAAAAGAACGCTTCCCACCCTCGTGCTTTCCACCTAATTGCTGCTGTTGCAACAGCCCTACATGATTTAATGGTTTATTGCATTGTTCTTTTATTTATGGTGTAAATGTTTTGGACGTGATCGGTTTCTCAGCAGCTGAGCTGCACACAAAAATTATTAAGAGAAGGAAAAAAAAATAAAAAGGGAAAGGAGAAACATGGCAGCAACCAGAGGTGACTTAATGTTTAAGGGAAACAAAGGCTTTGCTGACTGTGTTCCCCCGTGCACATGACCTTCACAGCTGGCAGGAAGTGGAAATCCATTCCCTGCCTTTGGCAAAGCCACCCTGGAGAAAAAAATAAACACAAAAATCACTGCTGGCAGGTGCCTCTTCTGCCTCAACTCATCCTGCTCAGCTTGGTTCAGCAACATGGAGATTTTCTGGTGAAGCTATTTCTGAGTCCTTCTTCTCACCCCAAAGCCTTGTTCTCAGCCATGAATGAGATCCAGCCCTTCAGCTGGGAAACGGACCCAGGCTGGAAAAAAAACCCCAAAACCCTATCATTTATTTTTTCTTTATTATTATTCTATATACTGTTGGTTCTATAAATTTATTTTTCTTTATTTTGCTCTGAATGGGAATGTTGCTTTGTGAGCATGGATCCATCCCATGGAGCACTTGGTGTTGGCATAAAGCCATCCCACATTCCTTTTGTGGAAGGGCTTTATCAGGGTGCCTAAGTCCAAATCACAGCCTCAGCTATGTCCTGCTGCTCCTGTGAGAAATCCCTTGCTAATAAGGAGGATTTCTAAGAAAGTCAGTGAGAAGGAGAAAAAAAAACCAAACAAGTAAAATTCTCAAATTTCTGCTCCAGCCACGTTAGAGTCTCCTATTGGCATTAAGGTGAGCCCTTGCCTGGGTCATACCTGACATGAAAGCACACGTTTCCTCCAAATAAATTCATATTGGTGACTGAGGAGCCTTTATTTTGCACTTGTACCAGAGACCTGGCAGTGCTCACTTGCATTTTTGGGGTGGAAAAGTTTGGTCTCCCAGGCACAGAACTCAGCAGTTGTTCAGTTTAAGCCCATGAGCAGGACCCAGTGCAAACCTGCTTATCTCCTAGTAAAGGCAGCTGAAACATCCTGGCTCAACAGAGACTGAAACTGGGAAGCCACATCCCTCCTTGGGGCTCATGGATTTGGGAGCAGGAGACAAAATACCCAGTTTTCCTCCCAGTACTGAAGTGTTTTTGGGCTTACCTAGGAACAGAGGCCAGATGAAGTTAAAAGAATAAAAATGGATATATTCAATGAAGGGCCTTCAGGTACATTAAGGGCAGACAAAGTGTCCCCAAGGGGCTACATCCAAAAATGAATGACAGTCACAAGTTTTTCAGACATATATGAGTTTGGTCTGTTTGCGTATCAGGGGTTAATGAAGTTATATACCCCCAGTTTGCACACACACACTCCCG
This sequence comes from Geospiza fortis, assembly GCF_000277835.1. Classification (NCBI taxonomy): domain Eukaryota; kingdom Metazoa; phylum Chordata; class Aves; order Passeriformes; family Thraupidae; genus Geospiza; species Geospiza fortis. The sequence goes on from NW_005054573.1 coordinate 553,767, forward strand.
CTCCAGTTCACTTTTGTTCAGAGTCTTGGGGACCTGAGGCTGTAGGGTGTGCTTGAAACTCAGTCCCAGAGGGATTGCTTCGTCTGACCAAATTTTGAAGACATTTTGTGAAGTTTGTGAAGCTAGCTAACACTTTATATGGAGTTCAGAGTCATGTGCTAACACAGTACAGGACATGAAAAATACAAGAGCCCAAGTCCCCAGCACCACGGGGAGATACTGACAGATTATCCGCGTTGTTTACCAGCCTCAGCTGCTCTCGGGGCTTCCTGGAAAGAGCAGCAAAGGGCACACACACACACACGCACACGCACAGAGCAGGGCTCCTGCACGCTCCCTTCGCGTGGCTGCGGAGGAGCGGCGGCCGCGGAGCGGAGCCCGGAGCGCTCCCGGC
>NW_005054573.1:554238-555787 GCF_000277835.1 Geospiza fortis
GCCGGCCCCGGTGCCCTGGGAAAGTTTCTCCTGGCGTCCGGGCGGGTAACCAAGCTGCAGCGGCGGCGGGAGGGGAGAGGAATAAATAAATGAATCGGGCTGGGTGAAGGGATGCAGCTGTTTCACACCAGCCCAAAGAGGGGCTGGGACTGCACAAGGACACGGCAATGCCTCCTTTTCTCCGTGAATTACCACCTCCTTCCCCACCACCTCCTTCCCCATCACCCCTTCCCCAGCAGCATCGTTTCTCCCCAAACCATCTCACAAGAAGATATTGGTCTGTCCCAGCTTGCCCCCTCTGTCCTCAGATAATCTTTTCCAGGGCTGAGCAAAGCTTTCCTCGATTTCCAACCCGAATCAACATCTCTGCAGGTGGGGTTTGAACGCCCTGCTCCTGCCCACAGGGGTTGATTTGGAAGCTCTGCACTACCATGAATTTTGCACCAGTAATATCCCCAAAATGCACCTACACAGGGAACACACACCTCAGGATGCTCTGGCACTGCCAGGATTGGTGCAGAGAGAGCTGGATCCGTGGATATGAGCAGCTAAAGGTGCCATCAGCACAGCCTCCAGCCCATCTCAGCCCTCCTGTGCCTCAGTTTCCCCTGCCGCAATTGATAAAGCTGGAAATCATCCAACAAGGAGGAAAGGACTGGGGAGAGGGGGAATAAAAATGTCTCAGCAGTCAATTCTGAACAAACAGCATGAAGTCCCAGAAGTAAATATTATTATTATTATTATTAATTTTATTTATTTATTTATTTATAACTAAATAAGTAGTAAGGCAGGGAAATCAAAAGGAAAGGCCAATTCCATGTTGTTTTAGCAAGAGGGTGGCATATAAAATGCAGAAAGGTTGGGTTTTCTGGTCTGGATGGCGCTGCTTCCTCAGCACCAAGGAAAGGCACATCTCACTCCAGGCCCTGTGGTTTTTGGAAGAGGTTTAATCTGGGATGGGACAGGGTTGGCAATAGCAAGGAGATGTTTTCAGAATTAGGTATATGGGAAAGGACAAAATGAGAGTGATTTTGTTGTCCAGGGAGAAGAAAACTGGGGAATAGCTTTTGCCCTGGAAAAGGATGCTATGGAGAAGATAACAGCTGTTCTTTATAGCAAGGAATATTTAAGGTTTATACAAGATATGCTGCCCCAGTGGAATCCTAATTAGTGGCATCCTTGCCAGGACAAGGAATTCTCCAGGGGAAAACACAAAGAAAACCTAAATCTGCTTGTGTGGGCTTCATCTTGAGTCCCAACTGGGGACTGTGCCCCATCCTTTTTATTTGTTTCCCTAACCTTAAAATGGACTTATGATGGGGAAGAGAATCAGGCGCCCTGCAGAGATGTGAGTGCCTGCACGCACACACCAGGAAAACAGGGATCACACCTTGCTGGCTGCAGGTTTTGAAATCCTCCCACGTCCCTCCATGAAGAAAAAAAAAACCTGTGGTCATCTGATTTAAAGCCTTTGGAGCTGTTTTATGCTGAGATCAATTTCTCCATCACAGAGGGTGTGTTAGGGAAAGGTTCCGCAGGGCAGCAGCTC
>NW_005054573.1:555799-560761 GCF_000277835.1 Geospiza fortis
TGGCACAGGGATGGTGGGGTGCCAGGTGGAGAAGGGGCCTGGGGGCGTTTGTGGTGGGATTTCAACACTGGGGTGGAGACCAAGCCAAATCTGAGCTGCTCTCCTGTGTGATATAACCACTGAGCTTGGTTTCAGCTGGTGGCTGGAGATGCAGCAGTGGAGAATCCTTCCCCATCCCTGCCAGGCAGGATGGCAAAAGGAGGGGTTTTCCAGCATCCTGAGTTGCTTGGTGGGGTGCTGGCCCTGGCAGGGAGGTTATAGGTGTGTCTCATGGCTCCCAGGTTGGGCCATGAGGATGTACCTTCAATATTGTTACGTGGTTTAACTCCCAGACTCAGGGAGTGTGAGAGGTGCTAACAACACGTATCTGTCCTGTCCCCACCAGCTGATTTCTGTGGAGCCATCAGAATGCAGAGCAGGTCCCAAAAATCTCACTGCAGCCTTTAGAAGCCTCCTACAAGAGTTTCTAGTGGAGTGGTGGTTCCACCTGCAGCTGTCCCACCTGGCCACCACCAGCACCTTGAATCACAGAGTTACAGAATTTCTAGGTTGGAAGAGACCTTTAAGATCATCGAGTCCAACCCATCTTCTAACACCTCAACTAGATCATGGCACCAAGTGCCAGATCCAGTCTTTTTTTAAACACATCAAGGGATGGTGACTCCACCACCTCCCTGGGTAGATGATTCCAGTATTTGATCACTCTTTCTGTGAAAAACTTCCTCCTTAATTCTAGTCTGTATCTCCCTTGGCGCAGTTTGAGACTGTGTCCTCTTGTTCTGTCTGTTGTTGCCCGGAGAAAGAGACCGACCCCAGCTCAGCACAGCCACCCTTCAGGAAGTTGAAGAGAGTGATAAGGTCACCTCTGAGTCTCCTTTGAGACGTGGTGGCCTCTGCTGCTTGGTTGTGCATGACCCAGTGAGCAATAATGGGAACAAAACCAGGCATGGGGACCCTGAAATCCATTAAAAACTCCCCATGAGTGGCCATAAATGCTAAAGAAAGTGCAAAGGCCAGGAGGCAGTGGAAAGGTCGTGCTCACCCAGGGCTTTCTTGGAAGTGCAGGGAGCGGTGAGATGTGGGACAGACATCTGCTCCTTTGGGTGAGGTGAAAGGGCATGAAATGAAACCAAGAGCCAGAGTGAAAATACCACAGTGAGAAACACAAGCCAGGGGACAAAGCAGGACAGGAGGGGATTTCCAGCCTTCCAGGGAAGGTGTTCAGTGAAAACAAGGTGCTGGTTTGACTCAGGAATGAGCCAGTGAGTCAGGAGAGCCAGGGCCAGTTCTGCCACAGGTTCCCTCCCTGCTCCTTGAGCAGACACCCACGGTGTCCTTGTCACCAGGGAGCTGCAGCTGGCAGGACCCCCTCAGGCAGCTCCTGACTCCTCACATGGCTTCCCTGCATCCATCAGAGCTTAAAAATCCTGCCCAGTGCCTCTGACAGGAAATCCTGGATAAAACCTTTTCCAGGGCTGCCAGGAAGCCACGACATCAAGGGGTGATGGGTGACAAAGGCAGCAGCATGTGAGACTGCAGGGCATTGCCAGCAATCCAGAAACCCTCCCAAAGTGATGAGATTATCCCTTCCAATACCTAAAGAAAGCTGCAGAAAGGCAGTTCTGCACTTTAGCTGCAACCATTCTGCAAAGGCAGGGTTTCCCATCAGGGGGTGTTGTGATCCGAGTCACTGCAGGAGCTGGGACAGCCGGGAAGGGCTCGGTGGCGCAAGGGACAGGCAGCAGAAGTGACCACGCTGGGATGTGGCACAGTCCTGCCCTGTCCCTTCGTGCTGCAGGCAAAAGGCACCTCTGCCCCTGCTAACAAGAGCCTCCTTGATCTCAGCAGGCAGAAATGAGAGCAGGGGATGCTGTAACTTGTGCTAACAGGAGGTACAAAGCAGGGGGAGCAGCAGGAGAGTGAGGGGTCCTGCCCATGAGACCCCACCTGGCGCACCGTGTCCAGCTCAGGGTCTCCAATATAAGAAGGATGTGGAGCTGTTGGAGCAAGTCCAGAAGAGGCCATGAAGATGCTCCAAGGGCTGGAGAATCTCTGTTATAGAGACAGGCTGAGAGACATGAGGTGTTCAGCCTCGAGAAGGCTTTGGGCAGATCTTAGAGCCCCTTCCAGTGCCTGAAGGGAACCAATTTTTAAAGGGGACAGATTTTTAGCAGGGTCTGTTGCAATAGGACAAGGGGTGACGGTTTCAAAAAAACATATATATATATACACAATTTATATATATAAAATTTATTTATATAAGGAAGAAATTTTTTATGATGAGGGTGGTAGGACCCTGGCACAGGCTGCCCAGAGAGGTGGTGGATGCCCCATCCCTGGAAGTGTTCAAGGCGAGGCTGGAGTGGACTTTGAGTAACCTCACTGAGCACAAGACGTTCTTGCCTTGTCAGAGGGTTTGGAGCTAGGTGATCTTTTACATCCTTTCCAACCCAGACTGTTCCATGCTTCTATCATCCTGTGTTCATTCTCTGCTCACTGGCTTTCAGTCTTATCTCCAGCTCCTTCCCAGCCAGCAGCACAGGGATTTCATTCGTCCTTTGACAGATGACAAATGTCCTGCCGGCTGGCAGTGCCCTGCCAGCTTATCACCTGCACACTCCCAGGCTCCCTCGCGTCAGCTGCAGTAATTAAATCATATTTTTCAGGAAGGGCGCTTTGGGTGAAAGCTCCCAGCACCTCCTGATAGCAGAGCAGTAGCCACAGACAGGCCTTTGCCACAGTTGTGGCACTGCCTGGGGATCAGGGCTCTCTGCAGTGCTCCCAGCTGATGCAGCAATGCTGGGAGGAATTAATTTCCATCCTAAGCTCGTTCCTCCTGGCTGTGCTTGAGCACTCCTGCTAGAAATATCTTTCTTTAATATCTGAAAGTGCCAAATGCCTTGAGGTCAGCTAAATGGCAGCTGTGACACAGCCAGGGAGTGGAGATCCTGTGGCAATGCCACTGGCTAAGATGCCCAAGGAGAAAGGAGGCAGAACAGAGCCAAGGCAACCAGGATTTCACACAGACTTCTCAGGGAGATACAGGAAAGGGCTGACAAAGCTGCAAGCAGTGAGAAACCAGCCAGAACAGGGGTGGAGTTTGCATTTTCCACCACAGGATGCCCCATTTCCACACACAGGGGGGTGCAAAGACAGCTGAGAGCCTCCAAAATGCTCATCCCAAAGTGTCCTTGTGCCTCAAGAGGGTCTGCAGAGCAGCAGCCCCTGGGCAGAGCCTCCTCTTTGCAGCCTGGATCAGCCCTGAGGTGAGATGCTGTTCCCAAAAGGCTCCCAGAGTAAAGGCTCAGCCTCCTTGCCAAGCTGCCTGGAGTCCCCATATCCCTCTGGGAGGGTCAGGAACACAGCCAGATCCCAACCCAGCTGAAACCACCACCTTCAGTAAGGATTTTTATGCACCAGGTTGAACTAGAAGGAAAATATCTTCACATCCACCTTTCCTGCAAGCTCAGCATGTGCACAGCTTGCTGTGGGCAGCTTCTGAAGGGCAGCCACAAGGCCATGCTCTCCACAACCCTCCTGCCTTGGTGGCTTGTGGATGTGTCCCTAGGGAGCCCAGGCAGCCCAACAGCAGCCACTGAGCAGTGCTGCAGGCAGGGGGGGGGGCGGTGGGGATGCTCTGAGCTGAGGCTGAAGGCTGCAGCCAGGTCACAGCACTGCTAAGCCACCACTAAACCATGTCCCCAAGTGCCACATCTGCGTGTCTTAGATCCCTCCAGGGACAGTGACTCCACCACTCCCCCAGGCACTGCTTTTCCAAGGCTTGACTGTGGCATTCACATTTTCTGAAAAATCCCTGGGCCCAGGATTTCTCTCTTGGGAAGCTGAGAAGCCTCAGAGAAAAAGGAAAACAATATTATCGCATTTGGTTCTCCTGTGTTGTGCTCACATGTGAAATGTGTTTGGAGATTGTTTACCCACAGGTGATTGTTTCATTGGTTTCATGAGAATTATTTTGACTCATTGGCCAATCAGTGCCAAGCTGTGTCGAGACTCTGGAAAGAGTCATGAGTTTTCATGATTATCTTTTTAGCCTTCTGTCTGTATCCTTTCTGTATTCTTTAGTATAGTATTCTTTAATATAATACAGTATCTTAAAATAATAAATCAGCCTTCTGAGAACATGGAGTCAGATTCATCATTCCTTCCTGCCACGGGGCACCCCACAAATACAATACTTGACAACTCTTGTGGTGACAAAATTATTCCTAAAATACACCAGCAATGGACAAAACCCATTCCCACCTGCCTCTCTGCCACCTTGGAGCTGCAGGCTGACGCACGGAGCTGCCGAGAGCTGCTCTGGCATTTCAAGGTTGACCTCTAGAGGAAGTTTGGAGACAGACGAGCTGAGGCCGCAACGGTGCCACAAGGGCTGCAGGACAGAATCACCGAGCATCTGCGGGTCAGCTGTGCCCCAGAGTCTGGCAGCAATGACAAGCACAGCACGGTGTCCCAAAACTCCCGATTCAGGTGGGCTGGATTGTAGGGGGATACAGTAGGGGTAAATGAAGGTGGTATAGAATGTAATCTTATCCCCTAAAGAGTTGCAGCTGGACCAATTACTAAAGATTAGGAGCAGGCCTGATGTTAACAGGTCACACCTGTAGCCAATCAGAACGAGTGGTATAAAAGAGTGGATTGGGGGGATCTGGAGTCAGATGGCTGCTGCAAGGACCAGGAACAGTCAGTGCTTAGAGGAGTTATCTACGAGAAACCTTGAGGAGGTACGAAACTCTGGCAGTATGGAATCCTTGCACTATAATGGTAATAGAACTCTTGCTAAATAAGACAACACTGGACAGCACCGCGTGGAAAAGCATCACTTGCTGCAAATCCACCGCGTGTCGCCAAGTGCTGGAGCCCTGCCCTTCATTTCTACCCCAGCAGGGCCTCGGGAGCTGCCCGATAACACGGGAAACTTCCCCGCTCCCCCGCTCTGCG
>NW_005054573.1:560796-568192 GCF_000277835.1 Geospiza fortis
TCCCTAGTATCTCTCCCTCTGGTCCCAGTTAATCCGTTTATCACCTACAATTAAACAGAGCCCTGCTGTGAGGGTATGAAGCACATCCCGCTGTGCTGAGCTCCAAAGGCAGCACAAACCTCAGCGCCTGAGATGCGGCTCTGCGAGCATCACTGCGGGCACCCCCGAGCATCCTCCAAAAAACAAATCCAGCTCTCTCCCCGCTGGTTTCATCCCTTCCCTGCTGCTTTGCGATGTGCCAGCGCCAGTGTGTGACACCTCTGTCCCTGCCCCAGCACTGCCCACCTGAGCACCTGTGTGCGATGCTGGGCAGCGCCTTCCGCCCGTGTCCTTGCACATCCTGAGTTAACCCTGCCTTTCCTGGCTTCTCTGTCTCCTGGAGAAGACTTTTCCCCTTCCATTTCTCCAAAAGAAACCACCACAAGCATCGTACTCCGTGTCCCACCGCTTCCCCCCGGACAGAGAAGGAGGTGGCATTTAAGAGTCTTTGCCTCCCCTGGCTTCTCTGTCTCCTGGAGAAGACTTTTCCCCTTCCCTTTCTCCAAAAGAAATCACCACAAGCATCCCACTCCCAGCTTCCCTCTGGACAGAGGAGGGGGTGACATTTAAGAGTCTCTGCCTCACAGCAGCCCGGAGAGGATGGAAACTCCTCCACGGCAGCACAGGAGCACCCAGCAGGGCTTTAGATCCCATATTTGATGCTTCTTGCCCACACTGCCAAGCCAGGGGGTGGCAAGTGGGGATTTGTGTGAAAAAGGGATGGTTTGGGGTGCAGATCTGAGGCATGGAAGGTGAGGGTCGTTTACCTGCCCAGTCTCTCCTTCCAGCCCCTCCCAAGGACACAAATGCCCGCAGGCTGCCGGTTCTCCGCTGCATCGCCCCCAGCAGCATCCCCTGGGCAGAAACACCCCGCTGCCCTCTGTCCTCAGCCCCTGAGGGAGGACAGCAGCTCATCCCCCTCGCAGGGCACGGACGGAAAACCCCACAGGGAAGGCGGAGAGGGGAGAGTCGCCCTTTTCAGGCTTCATAGAGCACACCCGCACAGCCTCAGGGGTGTCCCCATCCATCCTCCCCCAAAGCCGGCGGTGCGGCAGAGCCGGGCACAGCCCGGGGCTCCCATCGCCCACCCTGCAGGAGCCACCCCTGGATGCCCAGGTAATCCCTGGATGCCCACGTAATCCCTGGATGACCAGGTAATCCCTAGGTGCCCAGGCGGTCCCTGTGCGAGCATCCCGGGATGCTGCCCACCCCTCCATCCCTACCTTTGCGGAACGGCATGGAGCGGGAGGAGGCAGGGCTGCCTCGGACGCCTGAGTTCCCCGGGCGCGGACGCCTTCTCGTAGATATAAACACCAAAAAAAATTATATATTTTTCTTCTGTATCTCTATTTCTTTCCTTCGTCCTCCGTCTTTCAGGAGGAAACGGACATATTTGGGCAAAGCCCGGCAGAAACCAGCGTCATTCCGAGGGTGGCACTGCAGAAGGGAGGAAGTTCTTGCAGTTTCAGAGCTTTTAACCCTTCGCTTCCCGGAGACAGCAGAGATAGGAGGGAGGTGACAGGGAGCTGATTGCCTTAGAAAAGGGGGGAAGGTACTGAGAAAGGGTTTTTGAGTTGATTTATGGTGGGGTTTTTTTGGTAGGAGCAGTACAGAAAGGGTGTAATGGATGTGGGTGTGATCGTGGAATTTTGGCCTCCCGCATCACTTACCCAAATTTCTGAGCTCATCAGAGCACCAATCCCATCTTCTCTGTGGTGGCACTGGGACAAACAGGGAAAACCCAGCTGCTTCAGAAACAAGGGGGTCAGGAACTCAGATCCCCCAGTTCACATCTCCTGTCCTTGCACAGGGCACTGGAAGTTCAGATCCTGCTGTGCTGGATCCTGGGGATGAGCAAACATCCCTTGGTGGCATCGTTGGGCTGAGCCAGGAGCTTTGGAACAGCACCAGGGCAGTGTGTCCTCATCTCTGGAGCTCAGGTTGCAGCAGGAGGTGAAGGTGGAGCATTTTAACCTGGGAGGATTTGTTTATTTGTACTGTGGTTCCTTTATGCCCTCCCTGGAGGTAGAAAGAGGCATTGGCTTGGAGGGAATTCAGGAGAAACTCTTTGAACTGTGCAGGATGGGACCCCAGCTATTGTATTTGGGTTGCCCCCAGGTGAAGGAGGGAATGATGAATCTGAGTCCATGTTCTCAGAAAGCTCATTTATTATTTTATGGTAGTATATTATATTTAAAAATACTAAACTATACTAAAGAATACAGAAAAGATACTTACAGAAGGCTAAAAAGATAATAATGAAAACTTGTGACTCTTTTCAGAGCCCCAACACAGTTTGGCACTCATTGGCCATTGAGCCAAAACAACTCACAGCAGAATCCAATGAAACAATCACCTGTGGGTAAACAATCTCCAAACACATTTCACATGTGAGCACAACACGGGAGAAGCAAATGAGATAAGAACTTGTTTTCCTTTTTCTCTGAGGCTTCTCAGCTTCCCAAGAGAGAAATTCTGGGCCAAGGGATTTTTCAGAAAATGTGAATGCCACACCCAACTTTTCATCTTGGTGCTTCATGAGCTCCATGCTGTGTCTCTGCTCCCTGCAAAACTGCTTCTCCCTCCTGCAGTCAGCAAGACTTTTTCAAACCATCCCTGGGTGCTCCAGAGCCTCCCCATCCATCTCCTGCTGGCTCCAGCCCCATCCAGACCCCCTCAATGCTCCAGGTGAGTGTTCTTCATCCTCCCCAGGGCAAAGTCTGCCAGGTTTGGCTTAACCCCCACTGGAGAAACCTGTTTGGGTTTCCAAAAAAGCACCCCCCAGGCTGTTTATGAGAGCTGTGACACCAACAGGAGTGGCAGGGACAGGGACATCATTGTCCTACATGGCTTTGCTGCCTCTGTCCTGCTCAGGGAGCGTTGGCTGCTGCAGGTGCAGCAAAAAGGTGAACAAAATTGTTCAAGATTTGGTGGCATGGGCTGCTGGGCTTCTTCCAGTGGCTGGAACCAGTGACAGCTGCTGGTTTGTGCCCTGCCCCTGGAAAACACAGCAGGACAGGCTGGGGGTCTGCCCAAGCACATTGAGCAGGCAACCATTGCCTTGGGGAAAAATCATCTGAAAAATGGAATTTCCCAGGATGTTTAGTAACCTTAAAGGGCTGGGATAATTTAAGGCAGGTGGGTTGGACATCCATGTGCTGTTGCCAGACAGCCCAGAAGGGAAAGGGGAGTCCTCCTTCACTCCAGGCGGAAGGGAAGGACAGCCCAGCCGTGCCCAAGGCCAGGGCAGCAGGACCCAGGAGCTCTCCCCATCCACCTCAACTCCAACCCCGTCCTCTGCTCTGGCAAACAAGTGAAATTCCTTGGAGCAATGAGCTTTCAAATCTCTACAAAACCAGATTTTTACAGTTTTATTTCCCAGGATAAGTGTGGATTAGCACTTCATCTCCAGAAGGATATTTCCAGCACATGATTCCAGGGCTTAGAAAAAGAAACTTAATGCAATATATTCAGGGTTAAACCCAAAATGAGTGGCTCATCCATGAAAATCCATGTTTGGATGCTCATGTCCAAGTTTGTTGTCCATAACATCCTGCTCAGTGCCTGCCCATCTTGGAAGGGGCTCAGCTCCTCAGATGGTTTTTTTCCAGCACTGATCCTGCCTGGACAATGCCACCTCAGCTCCAAAACCTTCCCAGTAGGAGCGTCCCAGAGTTTTGTATTTGTGACCAGGACCTGTATTAGAGGATGATGGTTCAGGTCCCCATTAAGGTGCTTCTGTCACCTGGTCCTTGCCCTGGGATTTGCTCCAGTTATTCTGTGCATTGGCCTAGACAGATCCCAGATGGGACCATCCTTGGTGTCCACACCAATGGATCTGCTTTCCATTTTCCAGAAAATTCCAGAAACCAGCTTCCAAGCTCCAGCCAAGTCCATCACAGGAGTCAGAGCATCATTCCCTATATCAGATATTATTGGGTTTCACCCACAGAAAGCACCTCAGGCAATCTCAGTGGTGCCAGGCAGTTTTAATAAGAAGAGAAGACTTCAAACATAGTCTGGGGATTTCTGGTGTATGAGGATCTTCACTCCTTGCTCCCAGCTCAACAACATTTCTGTCTGGCATCTAGAAAGGACAACTGGAAAGTAAAAAATAGTAATAATTTAAAAATTACTGAGAATCAAGCTGGTCCCAAAACAAGATTTAGATGAAACCAACCAAACTCTGGTCTAGGATGGTGAAATCAGAGCATCTCTCCTCCTGGCAGAGCACAAATGCCAGAGAGGGTGGCAGTGGCTCAGCAGCACTTGAGGTTTTCAGAACATGTTGAGCAAACATGGTGGGAAGGGTTTCAGCCTGCACTGATTGTGCCCCAAGGCTGAGGGATGGTCCAGAAACTTCCTGAGATCTTCCCAAGCCCTGGTTTCTGTGGGAGAGGCACTTGGAGCTTCAGTGGTTGCTGCCAGCTTTCCCAGCTGTGCCCTGTAGGAAGGGGTCTCCAAAGGAAACAAAAGCGTAGTTTAATGACTAATATATTAGAGGGGTTGTTTAGTTGGAGGATCCTTTTACCTGTCTCACAGGTTTAAGCCTCATATTTCATAGAAACATGGAAAAGCTTGGGTTGGAAAGGATCTCACAGACAATCTAGTTCCGAATCCACTGCCATGGGCAGGGACACCTTCCACTCTCCCAGGTTGCTCCAAGCCCCATCCAACCTGGCCTTGGACACTTCCAGGGATGCAGCAGCCACCGCTTCTCTAGATAACCTGCGCCAGGGCCTCATCACCTTCACAGCAAAGAATTTTTCCCTCAACTTCATCCTTAAGCCCATAAAAACCTCTTTATCTACGATGGAGGTTTAATTTGCCTTCCCACCTTGCACTGCATCCATGTATGCACAACCAGGCATTGCACCAAGGGCCAGGGGGATGCAATGAGCTGCCCTGCACATCCCCAGCCAGGAAACTGAGCTGTTCTCCCTCTGCAGGCAGTGAGCTCATGGGTGGGAGCAGTGGGAGGCAGGAATGTCAGTGCTTCCAGCCTGAGAAGCAGCCACAGGGATCTCCTTCACTGCAAGGCTTGTACTCCACAAGCAAATAAGAATGCAAACAGCTCCTCTGAAATATTTATAACGTTTGGGATGACTTGCATGGCACAAGCCCAAGGAAGAGGAGGGTGCTGGGAATTGCTGCGCACACCAGGGGACTTGCTTACATGATTGATCCAGCTTGCAAAGTTCTGTTTTGTCCTTTTATGAGAGGTCTGAGTGCTCAGGCAGGCTCTCCTCCTCCTCCCCTGGGTTACACAGGCCCTGCTTTCCCTGTCAGCATCAGACCCCTTATCCCACAGCTCAGCTGCTCCTGGCTGAGCTGCTGTGGCCACACCTAAGCCAATCTTCAAGGTCACACCTCAGTGACCAGGCACTGACCATTACACCTCTGCTTTCAGCCCGTGCCCAGGTTCTCCAGGCCTTTGCTGACCCTTCCACACTCCAGCAGCCAGACACTGGTACCCAGCTGTCACTGTCATATTTTCTGGAAAAATCCCTTCAAGATTTCATCTCCCAGGAAGCTGAGAAGCCTCAGAGAAAAACAAAAACAATATTATCTCATTTGCTTCTCCTGTGTTTTGCTGCTTTGGAATGTGGTTGGAGATTGTTTATCCAACAGGTGATTGGTTTCATGTGAATTGTTTTAACTTAATGACCAATCAGGGTCAAGCTGATTCGTTCCTTTTCCTCCTTGACTCTGTTTATCCCAATAATCCTCGTCTCTGCAGTGTGGATCTCCAGGAAGGCTGGAAGTGCTGAGACTTGACTCTCTCGTGCAGGGAAGCAGAGAAATGATCCTTTAGTGTGGGACTTGAGGGAATACAAGTTTTTTCCTGTGTTATTTGTATTCTTGGGTGCAATTGTTTTATAAATCCATCATTTACTTGTGCTCTTCCTGAACTGCTTGTCCCTCTCCGAGTGGTGTTGAAGAAATAATCTTCTGCTACATGAAAGATGTCTGATAGAAGGTAGAAATTGATATCTTGATCCTGGCTGTGCTTCCAGGTATTTATCAGTGATGATTTCTTCAATATCCTCTTGATTTGGGGAAAAATAACCCTGTCTCTTCAGAAGTGAGGAGAATGAATGTTATTGTACCATGAGATGAATGTAGATTTAAAATTGACTCAATAGCAGCTGTAGGACTCTGGAGAGAGTCATGAGTTTTCATTATTCTCTTTTAGCCCTCTGTCTGTGTCCTTTCTCTATTCTTTAGTATAGTTTTAGTAGAGCATTCTTTGATATAATAATATCATAAAATAATAAATTAGCCTTCTAAGAACATGGAATCAGATTCATCATTTCCTTCCTGCCAAGAGGACTCCAGAAAATACCACACCCAGCTCCCTTTCTCACAGCAGGCTCTCCTCATTCCTGTGCTCATCACCAGGCTGATGCTTCAGCCTTGCAAATTTAGCAGGGGAAAGTTGCAGAGGGGCTCCTGGCCTGGTCCTGCTGGGAGAACAGACAGCACAACCAGGTCATCAGGGCTTAAGATGCAGAAGGGACTGGGAACAATCAGCTTTTGGAAGGTTTACAGCCAATCTCCCCCTTGCAGCCTGACCTAGAGTGATTACTTCTGTTAACCTCTGGTATTAGTGCTGGCATCTTCATATCACAGAGATTAGGTGCTCTATAAAGGTGTGGAGATGAGATTGGATTAGAGAGGTGCAGGTCAAAGACTTAGGACAAGACAGAATGGCTTTAAACTGAGAGAGGGCAGGGTTAGACTAGAGATTAGGAAAAAATTCTCTGTGAAGGTGGTGAGGCCTGACACAGGGTGCCCAGAGAAGCACCCTGTGTCTGCCCCTGGATCCCTGGAAGTGTCCAAGGTCAGGTTGGATGGGACTTGGAGCAGCCTGGGATAGTGGAAGGTGTTGGAATGAGATGATCTTTAGGGCCCCTTCTAACCCAAATAATTTTGTGACCAGGCACTCTTGGTCCCTTGCAGATCCCAGACTCCTGTTTTGCAGAATTTTCAGCTTTTGGGTTTTGGAGAGAAAGAACTGGAAAGAGTTTCCCAGGAGTGATCTGCAGGCAGCAATTATTGCAGCTGGCAGGTAGAAACCTTCTCAGCTTCTCTGCTGCTGCCAGCTCCAGCAGGTTTCTAAATTTGATTTTGCTCTTTCCATGAAGAAAATTCACTTTCCCATCTCCTTTGATTTCTGTGGTTTTGAAGTGCTACCACACACCCACCTTGCACTGAAGAGGAAATGTCACATTTGGAGAAACATCTGCATCCTCCTTCTGAGGCATCAAGAGTGACAGATAATCAATTCTATTTCACACAGTCCAGGCTTGCTGAGGCAAATCTTGCCATGCAGTTAATTCCTCCTGGTTTTAAA
>NW_005054573.1:568273-569651 GCF_000277835.1 Geospiza fortis
GGGAAAGGATGTATTGATTTTGATGTATTGATGATGCCAGCACCATTATTTTTTAGCATAAATGCTCATAGCAGCCTCAAAGTTCCAGGCTTTTATGTTCCCCAACACTGCAGGAAAAATAAAAACCACCAGGCTTTGCCCATGAATAAATCAGCCCGCTGGATAGAAGTAAAACAAAGCAAACCACTTTTAAATGATGAGGTAGAAATCCAAGTGAAGAAAGAGGAGGAAACTATGACTAGTATGTGATAGCTGAAGATATTTTAAAAACTTAATTTCCTTATTATCCCTAAATTCCTGACTTCCTCAGAATAGCTGAGTCCTTGCAGGTGAATGTGTTACTTCTGGGACAGTGTCTTTGGGTGCAATGGTGTTGTGTCATAAGGGATGATGGGCAGGGCTGTAACTGGTGCAGGGAGATGGATCTTCCTCTGAAATTTGTGCTTGAAGCAAATCTCTGAACCCCAGTTTGAGTACACTTCATTGCCACAGGATTATTTCCCTGGCAAGGTCTTTAAACTTTGCTGTTCGAGTGCAACATCCCTTCCTGCAAAGAGGGAAAAGACCCTGGGAATTGCTCCAGCTCACATCCTGTCCCAGTGGTAACTGCATCCCTTCAGCTGCACAAACCCAAAACCACAAAAACCCTCCAGTTTTCACTCTCCATCCTCCCAAGAGGAGCTCATTGTGTTTTGCCAGAATATCATTTGAGTTCTGGTTCACAGCTGCTGTACAAGTTTTACAAGTTGAAAGCAGAGAAGTCCAAAAGTGCTGCCCAGCTTTGTGCCTGCAGCAGAAGGTGGAGAAGCCCAAGAGGAGTGGAAGACCTTTTGTCTTGGCAGGACCATGTGGATTCCTGAGCTGTTGACTTGCTGCAAGCTCTCAAATGGAGGCCAGAGATCAACACCTTAAGAGACTGGGAGAAGAAAAACAACTCAAGGGCTGTGAAGTGGCAAGATGCTTAAAAGCTGCTTTGAAAAAAATCCCATACTCCTCCCAGAGGAGGAAGAAGAAGCAGGAGAGAAGAAAGAAAAGATCCTGGGAAAGATCTTGTTTTCCATAGAGCTGAGGGTGTCTTGGGCTTTAAGCATGTGCTGCAACTGTTGGGGGTGCCAAAGCAGAGCAGGGGGATGTCCTGCATGGGAGACAGGGCCTGCTGGGTGCAGGACATTTGTGCCCTATCCCCTGATTCCCACAGCTACAGGGCTGAAAGCTTGGGGTGGGTAATGTTGTATGGACACCAGATATTTGTTTGCACACAAGACATAAGGCTGTGTTTTTACATTTCTGTACTAACAACCCTGTACTCTGGGATTTCCCAACTTCCTGATGCAAAAAAGAGAAAAAAGCCATAAAGCCCCAACCATGAGCTCAGCAG
>NW_005054573.1:569715-586420 GCF_000277835.1 Geospiza fortis
AGCAGGAATCAGGGTGTGAGAGGAAGGAGCACACACAAACCACCCCTTCTTCAACTTACAAAACGTTTCCTTTGGCTTTCATAGCTGTTCTTCCATTGCACCTTTTCCTCTTCAATATCCATTTCCCCCTCATTCAAACAGGACTTTGCTTGCTGACATGGAAAGCCGTGTTGGCACCTGTGCACAAAAAGCCACCAGCAAGATCCAGCCCCACCTGACACAAACAGGCAGCAAGATCCCTAAAGGAGCACAGCTGACAACAGGATCACTTTTGTATTTGTGGTCAGCCACTGCACAGCTCTGGTTAAAGTACCAAACACAGGCACACAGACAGGATTTTGTCATTCATTCTCTTTCTTTAGAAACAGAACTCAAATACTTTAGGTTTGCCCAGGTTTTTGTCCAGCAGTTAAAAGTCATGCAGACTTTACAGAATGTTTTTTATTCCTTGCCACTAACTGGCTGAGTTGCACCTCGAGTGGCACAAAATATTTTTTGCAGTAAATAGGAGGTAAAATCACACTGGACATTCAAAGCAAGCAGCACTTATAATACACTGACCTGCAGGAGGAGAAAGGCAATCTTACCAATCCAAGCACTCATTTAGAAAAAGTTTCAGAGTTAAATAAATCCTTCAGTGAGGAGGAAAAAGGAGCAGCTACTCCTTTGCTGCTCCTGACATGAGTATCTATGGTTACATCCAGGGCTGCCCAGAGGTTAAGGTCTGTCTGCTCTGGCTGATATTATGAGCAACTCATATAATTACCAGTTTTGCATCCTCAAAAAATCTTGTCTTCCTCTGTGAAGCAGGAAATGTCACTAAATTCTTTTGAGGAAAAGATTAATTTTTGAGCAACCTGGTCTAGTGGAAAGTGTCTCTGCCCATGGCAGGGGTTTGGAACTAGTTGGTCTTTGAGATCCCTTACAATCCAAACCATACTATGATTTTATGATTCAAAACAAGGCAAAGCAGATGAATTCATCCTCTAAATTACATCACAGGTAAGAAACAGCTGTGTTCACATATTAAACACAAAATCAAGGGCCACGTGTCCTGCCAGGAGCTGCCTGATCATCTCCAGCTGCACTTCAGAAGTACCTTCTACAGCCACAACCAGAAGCCAGTGGTGATGTGTGAGGATAAGCCAAATTGATGGATGATAAAGGCGCTGGGATTGCTCTTTAACTGCTCTGCAGCTTGAATAAAATCACAGCATCACAGGGCAAGAGGGAAGTCTTTTATCCAAAGTCCTGTCTACAGGACACATCAAAACAATTCCTAAGCCCAGGTGCTACTTTCAAACCCATCTATGAAGAATCTACATCTGCCCAGAGCAGCATAACAGGAATCCAAATCTCCTGGGTAAATCCTCTCATTGCTCAGCCACAGCAAATGAACAGAGCACACACTGCTAGACACAATCAATCCCTGTTTGTTTTTAAGGATAACTCATCACCTAAAGGCAGGAATTCCCCTAAGAACTCAATCATTACAGTACTGCACTTACTGTGACACAAAGTGCTTGTAAGTGACACCAAGTCCTCCATGACCACAAGCAGCTCCTGCTTTTTTGGGAATAGGGTTAGTCTTGCACCCAGCTAGGAGCACGTTACCAATGCCAGATGCATCCATACATGGACCTCAGCTGTGTGAATGTTCTTGCTCTCTTCCAATTTTTAGAGAATTTAAAATAATTCCTACAATTCTGGGAGTAGCTAATCTAACAGTGTTTTTATGAAGGACAAGAAAATCAGCAACAGTCAGCTTGGATTCACTGAGGGGAAGTCATGCTTGCCCAGCTTAACCTTCCACAATGAAAAACTGGCCTGGCAGGGGACGACTGTGGGTATTGTCTACCTGGACTTCTGTAAGCCCTCCAAACATTGTCACCTGTGAGATCCTCCTGACAAAGAAGCTCTTGAAGCTGCAGGAGCAGCCACCAAAAGCTGCCTGAATGCCTGAATGATCAGTGGCTCATAAAGTGGCTGGAGGCCAGGAGCTGTTGGTGAACTCCAGGGGTCAATGCTGGGTCCAGCCCTCTTTAACACCTTCATTAAAGCAAATTTGCAGATCACATGGACTGGGAGCAGTGGCAGCTACCTCATGCTGCCACCCAGAGGGACCTGGGCAGGCTGGGAAGAGGCTGGCAGGAACATCATGGAGCTCCATGAGAACTGCCAAGTCCTGTTCCTGAGGAGGAACAATCCCAGGCAGGAATATGGGATTAACTCAATGTAACTCAAGGTGAAAATTAGTCTTGCTCAAGGCCTCTTGCACCAAGTGCTGTGAGGACTGAAAGTTCTCACTCCCCCATTAGACTTCTGCTTGTGGAGCGGGAAGGATCTGAGAGTTTAAGGCCCTCTTTGAAACCTCCCATATTTGTCTTTCTATCTTTAAGAAAACTGTACGATGTTACAACACATCTTTTCTCTTGCACAGAAGGGTAGAATACCCTGACACACTCAAATCTCCCACAGGAGCCTGGTTTCAGATAAGCCTCTCCTTAGGCAACCACTTACAGAGACTGCAGCACATGAATTACATCTCCTTCTGAACTTGCTTCAGAATCCAAAGCTCAAGGCTAAGAGATTCTACCCTTTTCTGTTGCCACAATAAAAAGCAGCTACACCAGGAATGTAGGTTTTGGTTGCAGAGTTGCAAGTACAGGGGAATAGGGTGTAATCCCAACTCTCCAAACCACCTTCTGCATGTCCTTGGGCAAGATATTTCTTGTTCCTGCCTCCCTTTCTCCATGGCTATTCAGACAGAAAGTTCTTCAGGGCAACAACTCTCACCTTTCATGTAAGAATGGCAAAGCAAACCTAAGATTTTGACAATAGTAATGTTAAAAATGTTCCCTGCAAGCTCCATCTCACATCAGATTTTAGTGACTTTACTGAGCAGGCAAAGTGATAAACTGACAGTGAAATTCAACACAGGTCAAGTGCAGAACAGTGCAGGTGAGAAAATAAATCATAACCCACGTGCTTAACGATGGGCTCTGAAATAGCTGCTACAGCTCAAAAACACCTTGGGGTTTTAACAATTAGGAAGGTAATCAAGTCACTAAATCCCCACTATTAATATAGTAGCCAGTGCTCTGAATTAAGAAGAGAACAAGGTAGTGATGCCACTGTGCAAATCCCTGTTCTTAAGACCTCAGGGTTGTTAATGCACCAGGCACTTCATTCAGCTCTGGGCTGACACGTCCTACACGTCCCTCTCAGCCTCCTGCTGGCTCCAGGACACTCAGATCTCTCTAAGCAGGCATCTAATCTGAATTCCCAGAAGCAATGAACAGTTCATACTTAGCCCAAGAGGAGATGCAGTTATTCAATGTATTAGAGAATCACAGCATTTACACAGGTGCTTAAACCAAGGAATTAAAGCTTAAATTTAGGAAATCATACCTGAAAAACACCCAGTGCTTCACCTGAAGCACTAAACCAGTAAGGTAAATGTTCCTAAGAGCCCATCATCCTCTTCACTTTCTGTGAAATCAGAACATTTTAGGGCACCACACAAAAAGAGAAACAAAAATATTATTGCTTCAGACCAGTCACCACAAACATATATGACAGAATGAGGTGCCCGCACAATACCCAAGGTGTAAAGACAAACCACCAAATAAAACTTGGTAGCTGCAAAGAGCTCCAAATTAAGTGCTGCTGAGCCTTTGGAAAGGGCACTCACTGATGAAACAGTGGAGAAAACTGGATGTATAAGCAGGAAGAGCTGGAGGTGTTAGATAAAAAGTTACTTGAGAAGCTACTAGAAATAGAAGTCAGTGGCAAGATTCCAGAGGAGGCCAATTCTCCAGCAGAGAAGTAAATTCAGAACCAAACATTTCAAGGCATGCAAGATACAAACATGCCTGAGGAAGTCTGAGCCAACACATTGTGTTGAAAAACAGGGAGAAGGTGCATTTGCAAAAAATGCTTCCTGCTAAGGAGATGAAATCTGACCACAGAGCTCAGTGAGTGTCTGAACCTTTGCAGGTTTCCAGAGCTGTGCAGGTTTGGTTGCATCACCTGCTTACACACCTGGCTCCACTGTCACGTGTTTGTGCAGCCTCCACCACACAGATGGAATTCAGGGGATGTAAGTCTGCTCCAGGTTTGTTTGCTTCAGTGTCCCCATGGTACAGAAAAACACCTCATTTATAGCATGAATCTCCTACACAAAACACTAAATGAACAAACCCTCTCCCCCGCATTTTCATGGATAAGTTTTACTGCTGTCTTCAACCACAATAAGGATTCTCAGAATGAAATGGTTCAAAAGTTGCCAATAAAGCCATTCTCAGCAAATGCAAAACCTTCAAGTTATCAGACTGGAAGCTGAGAAGTGCCAAAAAGCAGAACAGCTGGTTAAAGGCACACAAAACAGCCTGTGTACCTCAGGAAATACTTACAGCCTAGTCACTCAAGAGGCATTTGCTGAAATAAGAGCCATAAATATATCACATTGCTTAAAGCCAAGTCATTTTTCAAGCTAAGTTCAGATCACACTCAATCTGCTACCAGTGGTTAAACTCGCTACAGCAGCCACTCAAATTATTTGAGTACTACAAGCAAACCTATGCTAATTCATACCAGGCTAATCTTTTACTACACAGCAGCAAAGACCTTAAAGTATTGCTCAAAGTCAAGGAGAAAACAAAGAGCAGAGGCAGGAACAGAATCTAGATTTTGTTTTTGCCCCAAGTCCCGTGGTTTTGGTGTCAGGCCTGTTCCTCACCTCTGCTGCAGTGAGGGTGGATCAGAGAAAGTGCCCAACTCTGAGGGACTGCCCTACACAACACAGGAGCACAGTAAGGAAGCCAACACACAGCAGGTAAAATACCAGTTTTTAAAAAAAAAATTTTGTTTTACAAGCAAATTTTTGTACAGAGGTTGGTGGAACACAAGCAGACAAAATAAGCCAAACACAAGACCCAAGGGTTTGTCATAGAAATCTGCAGCCAAAACTCAACAAAAGGGCAAGAACTGGAGATATTCACAGCATTAAACTACAGGTCTGTCCCCCCTCCCCCCAGTCCATGTGTGTAACAGGAGAAGACATCCAGCAGCAGCTTTCAAACAGCTAAAATGCCCTCAGGGCTCAAAGCCACTTCAGTATCTCCACAATTCTGGGTGCAATGGGGCACAGAGACAAGTGCCACCATTGCAGAGTCCCTTCTTGGCAACTCTTTGTCACACACTGTTCCCAAACAAAAAGCAAACATATAACCAGGAGCAGAGAGCTGTGTACTATTTTACATCAAGTTAAAACTAAGAGTAGTAGTGTTTAGTAGTTTGGTTTGTCAACTCTTCAGATTTTCATGAGAACTTCCCTCCATGGCCTCCTACTTTGAAAACTTCCAAAAGCACTCCTTTCCAAAAGAAAGCCTAACCCTGATGGTATTTGACCTCAAAAATAGAAATATAAACAGAAAGAGCAAATGCCAAGTTTGAAAAGGTTAAACAAAGTTAGTTGCCTATGTGTGAGTTAGAGAATGAGATTCTGACAGCTGGCCAGATACAGGAAGGAGTTTCCCTTCTCCCTACTAATGACCTGCAGTCAGTTATCCCTGGATATTCCCAGCACAGAGCTCCTGCTAAGAGTCCATTAAATTCCCTCCTCTCTCCATTTCCCTGGATTAGAGATAGATTTTCTTTTGCTCTGTGAAGACAGACTCAATCCTTGTTATTTCAGTCTCCATTCTGGCACAGAAGCTTTGTCCTGGAGTCAGAACAAACGAGCTGCAACTGTCCAATGACCCAAACCACTGGTGTGCAGAGATGAGGACTCAGGAGAGCAAGGCTCTAACTCTAGGAGAGATCATCAGGGAAGAGCAGATCATAGCACACAGTCCTTGTCCAAAGCTTCATACTTATTGTGGATCCAGCACAGGGATTCCATGATGAAGCACCAGAACAAAGAAAGCAGGAATACAGACAAAGCATCTCCTCAGCAGTGGGTTTTCAACAGAGCAAAGTCATCTGAAAGCTCAAAAACACCAGGATCCCCAGAGCAGAAAGCAGAAATGTGCAATTCAAAACCACACAGACGTGAATGTTACTTTCAAAGGGCTTTATATTACAAAAAACCATAAGTCACAACGAATGTGTAAAATCCATTCAATGAGGCTTGTTTCCAGTCTGCTAGGAAAGCTACTTTTCTCTTCTTTATTCCCAGCCTACTGCTGAAAACGTGATTGCCAAAACAATGACACCTCCAGCTAGATTTTTAAAATCAAACTTGTTCTGCCAGATCCAACACTCTGAACTTGTCCAGGTTGTAGAAACAAGCCTTCACCACTCTGCCTCCAAAATATCTTCCATTTAGATCCACAACAGCTGGAATTGAAACAAAGAGCAGATCAGCAAGCAGCAATTCAATAAAATATACATCTCTTTAACTAAACAGCCTGACCAGTGAGACTGTTTAATCTCTCTGCAGAAGTTAGCTCTGAGCTGCACATGACACAATTTAGGATCCTACCTTTGATGGCAGATTCAACCCGTTCAAACTCTAAAAATATTCTTACAGCTTCATCATCAGGGGCACCAGGGATCTGAAACAAAACAAAAACCCCAAGTCACAAGTAATTAAAACAGTAGTGAGAACATTGTTTTCAATTGCTGTTCTTCACAAAGACAGTGAAAGAACAAAATAAAAAGGTTCCAAAAACATAGTACTCAAGTGGTTTTCACACTGTTGCTATTGTTAGAAGCTTGTATCTTACAAATACAGAAAATCCAGAATTCCAACACAGTAAAGGACTCTGAGAGATCTTCTATGTATGCTTTTCTTAGGCAGTAACACTCCAGGTGTGAGGGATGAGTGCCCAGTTTACTTTCAGAGCAGCCAAAAAGAGAGACAGATTATGTCTTACCTCAAAGATGACACATTTCCCAACCTTGCCATATTTCTCACATTCCTCCTTAGTTTCAACTTCAAGGTCTTCATCCACCTCCCCAGCACCAACCATGTTCTGAAAGTCAAAGAACAAACCCAATTCACTGGATGGAGTCTGTGCAGGTGATTGTGTAGACAAATCACAGATGCTCTGTGAACAGTGACCACAAATACTTTAAAAGCTTAACAGCTACAGGAGGAGACAGTTCCCTGTCCCTAAGACAAGGGAACTGCACAGTTTAAAGCAGTGTTGATTTAAAGTCACAGTTTGTACCCCAGAAGCCACATAATTTCTCCAGAACAAAGAACAACCCGTGGGTGCAGGCCAGAACCATTTGAACTGTGCAGAGTTTTGTATCAGGAACAGAAGTTTAAACATTTCAGCACCAAGACACATTCCCTTACTCCCAACTCACCCTCAGTAAGACCACTTTAGTTGGGCATTTCAGGATCTCAGTTAAAGGGTTGGAATCTGCCTTCTTGCCCGTTTCTGCTTGAAGAGAGAACAATGAATCAGGGTACAATTTAAGATTAAAGCTCAATTAGGGACTTTTATCAGAATCTTATTGACCAAACAATGGAATAAAAGCACCAAAATGTACTTTCATATTGGTGAGGAATAGTTATTCACAACTTGTAGCTACCTGGAATGACAGTAAGCAGAAAAATCAGTTCCAGTGGTATGACTTAAGCAGTAACACTGACAATGCAGTGCTTCTCAGAGGGAAATAATTCCTAAGTTCAGAATTGTATCATAAGAACTACAAATATTCTGACTTCCACCACTTGTGCTCAGAAGCCTGGATGTTGTCTGAAGATCAGACAAGAGCAGGGAAATGAGAGCAATATCAACAGGGTGTGACAGGGAAAAAAATATCACGGCAGAGCAGGATCAGCCCTGGAAGTGAAGATGCTTCCCCAACACTAAAGGGGAAGATGAGCTAAAAAAATGCATACAGGATTACTTTACAAAAGATAAAAAAATATAAATTTCCACAAGAACAAATATGAGTCATTTTTCCAACTCCAATGTTTTCAACAAGGACAGCTGGTAAACAGAAACACAGGAGCTTCATTTCTCACACACTTGGTGCAGGACACAATTACCTTTCTCTGTAGATTCACCAACAATGATCTTGCCACCCCTCTTGCTTGTTTTCTCTACTGACAGTGCTGTGCTGAGCCCCTGTTCATGTTTGCCCAGCCCCTGGCCCTCTCTGAAACCATACTTCTGCATGATTTTGTGAGCTACTGTCCCCCTGCAACGAGAAAAAGAAAAAAAAATTCATAAAGGTTTCTTCCACAGAACATTAACACTGCATTTCTCCTGAATGCTGGAATATCCTACCTCCTAAGACTGCCTTACACAGGGGCACAAAGTACAGGAGCTTCTACAAGTTAAAAGATTTTTTTCTAAGCAAAAGGCTAAAAAGTCTAGCTATGTAATGGTGAAAGATTAAAACACTAAGTCACAGAAGAAATAGCCAACTGTGTGGTCAAAGTAAGGCAGGTCAGATTTTTAGCCCTTCAATGAAGTCAGGGTTCCATGGTAATAGTAATTAAAGGTGGTAACAATGCACAAGCTGGTCCAACAGTACCAAGTTTGGTTATCTTTTTCTGGACAATTAAAAAAAAAACCCACCAAACCCAAAAATGAGGTCTCTAAGCTGTTTTTAGTTATAAATTCACCTTTGTTTGTTACCACAGTAGTTAACACAAGATCACATAACAAGGTAGGAAAGTAACTGGGCAGATTTGCAGCCACAGCTGCTACATTCATGTAAAATACACCCTGAATTTTTCAACAAAGCAGAGATGAAATTATCTGAAATATCAATTTGCTGGTATGTAGCAAATTTAAGACAAAGCTGGAAAAGTAACCTAGAAGAACTAACATGCCACCTGTGTTTTCAAGTACACTCCACTGTCTGACTTGTACAGGACATAAACACTTCATGCTGGAGTGTGTCTTAAAAGCACAGCATTGAATGCAGCCACCTCAGATGTGTTTTTCCCAATCCTGTCAATCCACATTTTTTCCTGTATCCTGCCAGTTTGGACTCTCTGAACTCAGACTAACCACACACAAGCAATGGGTTGTGCTCTTCTCTCCTGACAAACTATTTCAAGCTCTTGGTTTCCACCACCTTCCAATGCCTTTTCCCACAAAATGTGCAGGAGTCACTCATTGATTTACCCCATGTTGGCGAGGAAGGAGTTGCTGGGTCCTGTGGGGGAACGAGGTCTCTCTGGCTCATCATACACTGGGGGAGGAATTGCTGCTTTGGAAGAAGGTGCCCGAGGTCTTGACTCCTCCTCATATGGGAATGATGCTACAGCTGGAAAAAAAAAGACACATTTGGTTTTTTTTCAGTAAAATCCTAACAAACTATGCAAAGGTTTTACACATAAATCCAAATCAGAAGAATGTTTCCTTTGCACATGCTGTTTTGACATCCTCTCACCTCCCTCTCTCTCTCAGAAACAACATCTGAGTTATTCTAGGTTTTCCTCATTGGATATAGATTGGATTTGAATCCAATCCAATATAGAATCTATCCTCACTGGATATAGATTTCCACAGCTCTATAATGTATTTATTAACCTCTTATTAAATGGAGAAAAGGAACATTAAGAGATCACTTGCACTACAACCCATTCATCAGGAACAGAATTATGACAAAAATGGATCAATGCACACAACTCAAGGCTCAAGGACTGTAATAAAAATACACTGCACATTTGCAGAGAAATCAGTCCATTAAAAAGAACGAATGCAACTCATCTCAATGGAAATTTCTGAACTGCAGCTATTCCTGGGGATGGAGATGGATCTGGATATCTCAATCATACTGGTTAGATTATTAAATCAGCTTCCAATGACAAGTCAAATAGCAAAATGAAAATTAAAAAAGCCTACTACAACACTAGGAAAAAAAAATCACTTTTGAATGGACTTATGGACTTTTATCAGAATGACCTAATTTTAGGATATTTTCTTGTACACTAGCTCTTGTATCTTATCAAATAAAAGGTCAGACACAAAGTTTGAGGATATAATATGAGGAAAAGTAATTCCTAGTTAAACAGCAGATGGACTGGATTATGGGACTTTTGCTACACCAATATTTTCTTGTTTTCTTCCAGCCTGGATTTGAGGACCAAGTAAGAAGCCATACAAAGATTTCCTTATCACATTTTAAAAACTCTCCCCCTTAAGGGTATTTCTACTGTTTCCAGCCTATATTTACTTTTCCTTGACACTGATCAATTGCTCTTAATTATTTACTCAAAACAATGTCTTTCTGTTTTGAATGTTTATACATATCAAATGCTTTCATTGGATCATTCACTTAAGTTTTGAGGTACTTTCTACATTTTAATCTCGTCATAAATACAATGAGGACTCCCAAAGAAAATTTTGTGTGCATGAGATTTTTTCTTCTTTTTTTTTTTTTTAATGTAGAAACATACCGGTAATTGTTTGAAATTTTAAAATTTACAACAGTTAGACATGGGAAAAAAAAGGGGAATGGTTTTGTTCCTACAGCAGGATGATGCCATCTCGTGGACAACTGAGCTCCTCACACCACCACTAAACACAAATCTCTTCAGCTAAACTGCATCCTGGAAAAATGTATAGAATTCTGTCTCTAGTGCAAAACTCCTTTAGAAAATATATTCACTAAGTACCTCCTCAAGGAAAGAGCAATGGAAAAATTCCCTCTCCAGACTGTGGAGGTTTCCAGTCTACCCAGAGAAACCTGCCTGTAACATTTCTTCTTTCACATCAGAAGTGGCACATGGTTGTAAGAGCCCAGTTTGCCAAACCTCTTGTCCAGCAATACAGAAAGATTTCTTCAGAACAGAGATGTGAAGCAGGGCAGCATCACAGGTCCCCCACAGTGTCCCCCCATGAACAAAGAACTTGCTCATGTCCTACTGCTACAAAGAATCCAACGGGAAAAGCAGGAGGACTTAACTAAATAGAAA
Source organism: Geospiza fortis (assembly GCF_000277835.1). NCBI lineage: Eukaryota > Metazoa > Chordata > Aves > Passeriformes > Thraupidae > Geospiza > Geospiza fortis. The sequence continues at coordinate 580,613 of NW_005054573.1, forward strand.
GTTGAGGAGGAAATGAACAGTGCTGGGTTTAGAGAAGAGGATTTTGGAGTACTCACGTTCTTTGTCCTTCTCCACAAGAGAAGTGGGTGGTGCAATGGCAGCTCCTCCCATACCTGTGAGCAAAATGGAACACAACACATTTGGAGGATATCACAACAGACTTGAATTATTTACTGTAACTTTGCTGCTGAAAGAGAATAAAGACTAATTTTGTTTATACAAAGACTTATTTCTGATCCACATCACCTGACAAGCTCTAAGGGCACTGATGTAACAAACAGAGGAATGAAAGGCTGCAATAGTGAAAACTCAGTGATTCTCACAGCCTGATTTTATGTCATGCCTCATCCCTTCCCTGGAACCTACACCATGCAGAAATTTACAACAGGTATCTACAAACTAAGGTTAAACAGAGGTATTTCCACAAGTAATTTGGCTGCCACCTGCCTCCATGGAAAAATACCAGTATTGTACATTATATTATGTTGTAATAAAATGCCAGATTTATTCTAAAGGCTCAGAATTAACAGTGTCCTCATGTGAGGACAAAGAAATACAGAATCCATGAAACAGGACTGTGAATTCCCCTCCCTCTTTTTCTCCTCTTTCCACACCAGAACCATAAGCAGTTCCCTTACTTCTTTTCCGTCTCTCCCTTTCATAATCTTCATCTTCATCAGAATCTGGGTCTGGTCGTCGTGAAAACCCACTGGCTTCATGTCTGTCTTTACGCCTTCTAGGAGACACAGCAAGTTAGGATGAGAAACCATGGAAGTTAACTCTTGCTTTTAATTTGTGATCCCCCCTCTGCAGGGTGAATTATTCTGCTCCATCCACCTGGTATTTAGCACGTTTCCCATGAAAGTGCAAGTTAACACCTCCACCATTTATTTCTCTGCTTTTACCATCATGGGGCATTTTTGGTGAAACTGAAGATGGATCTAAGCCAAGATCATTTTCTCCTTGCAAGTGAGCCAAGAAGAATGCATGGAAAGGAGGAAGCACCTGAATAAATCCTGTCCAAACAGATCAGAGTGACTGAATAGAATAGGTGTTGGATGGAACAGAGAACAAGGTAACAGACACTAATTAATGAATCAATCACCCTGCTTTGGACAGAACCCCTTTTACATTTCCCATCACAGACTACACAGAGCAGTATCATTTACTGAATAAAAATATCCTCATGCTTAAACATCAGATTGCTGAGACGCTTGCTTGGCAATTAAAATAAGATTCAGGAATAATTTCTATTAAGAAGTAAGGAATGCTTCAAGATTTGTTTGCACTTCAGCTCTCTGATGTGATCAGGAAATTACTCACTTTAATACAATAAAAAGGAAAAGCACTTTTCCTCAAAAGTTAAGTGCACCACCTGGTGCACAAATCAAATCTCATTCCTAGCACAGCCACCAAAACTGTGCTAAAGGATGACAAAAACAGATCTACTGTGGAACCACACAGAATTTCTGAATCTCTACCCTATGAAATCAGAACAAATGTCCAGCCTGAACTTCCAAAGCACACATCTGATACAGGTTTGGCTAAGATTGTTTCCCCAGCTTGAAATCAGAATTTATTATGTATTTTTCACTTATTTGCTCTAATGGTTATATATATAAAGACTCTTGGCCCACACACAGGTGCAAATACAACCAAAGAGCAGTCAATGCTGAAGCTGTGGGAATGACATCCCAGATTCCTGAGGTCTTGCATGGCAGTAGGGCAGAGCCTCAGACATTCCTTCTCCATCAAAACAACAAAGATACAACTAAGAGAAGACAGAGAAGACCCAATGACTAGAAATATCAATTTCCACAATCTAAACAGGGCAGCAGAACTGTAATTTCAGATGATTCATACTGTGATGAGGATGGTTTATTCATTTCACTTGAAATGAGCAAATGTAATCTTCTGCTTGGCTGGCAGACATTTTACCACTTATAACAATCAGATACTGAATCTGCATTCAACTTCCTTAACATGATTACAGAGATTTCTTATTTCAGGGAAAGGGCATTAAAAATAAAGCAGTATTTTCTTTTGTCCAGAGACAATAGATTACTAAATACATAATTAACTTACTTAATAATTAAATTACTGATTGCAGAGTATTAAAAAAGGAAATGCAATTATGCCTCTCAAAGGCTGTACTAGCTACATTTAAAACTGAATTCATCCATGGATCAGTTTGTAGTTTTTAGAAGCAGACAGGATGGTTCATCACTGAGTGTTGAAAAAGTTTTTCTGTAATCAGGTGACAATGACATCAAATACTCTAAATCACCTGCAAGGTCAAAGTCTGATAATGATGCATGATATACCCATATATTGCTGCTATTATTGAAACAAAGTAAATTTAAAATAATTTTGACAAGGGACTTTCACCCAAAGAGGCTGCAAAACTGATAACTCTTATTGGTTTTGCACTGTTTGGTGATTTTTACCAAGAGCCTTAAAACATATTAATGAAAACCCTGCTCTTGTTTCTACAAACAAGCAGTATTCACAAACCCTCTAAGAACTTCCAAGAATACAGAGAGATAAAATTAAACAAATTGACATGGTTATTTAGGTAAGAGTCAATATGCCAAGCCTTTAAACAAAAGCCTTACTTTTCTCTCTCTTCAATCTCCTTCTGCCTCTCCAGCTCCCGCTGCCGCTGCCGTTCCTCCCTCTGACGTTTCACCACTTTTTCGTAGTCATTTGGGAACATGGGATCATACTCATCTGCCAGGGGAATCAACACATCTCCTGCAGAAAAACCACTAGGGACAGGATCCTGGAAAAAAGAGAAATTCTTTTTTTTAGCTGAGATCTGAAAACAAAACCCAGCTGGAAAGCAAAAATTTAACACTTCTGATTCCTTCTGTAATCTGAGCTAATATCCTAATCCCACTGGTGCTGGAAGAAATCTTGGTTTTATTTAAACCTAACATTTCATCCACTCTCTCATTGCATGAAATTTTTCCCATGAATAAAGAACCACCTCCTCCCCTTGCAAAATGCAAAGCAGCAGCAAATCAGCATGGACAGGAATTTTTCAAACCCCATTAATGCTTTATTAGAAGCTTTATGGCATCTTTTTGCTGCAAGCATCTGCCAGGGTCCTCCCACACAATCTCATCAGGCTTTTTATCAGCTGCTATTAATATAATACCAACAGAGGCACACAGACTGTTCTCTAATCTGAAAGAACCATTTCAGAACTTTTCCTTTGAAAAAGCTGCAGGGAGAGAGTTCCTCTTGATTCCTCACTATGAAAAATTAATTTAAAAGGTTAGGTGGTTTTAGTTCTTTTATTTTTCAGTTGATTGTTATACAAGTCCAGGTCCAACATTGGTGCAATAACAATTAGAGTCATTATTTAGCTGCCCAAATTGCTGTCTTGCCAAGTAATTTGAAGGATTCTAAGGTGTCTAGGATTCTAAGATGTCCAGGATTCTAAGAACACTGTTTTATAACTGCACATTAACCATGGTAATTCCATGCTGTACCACACGTAAGTCTGAATAAAGTTGAAATGTTAATTAAAAACTCTCAGCAGAGGAAGACATTCTCAGAAAATAATCACTTTTTTGACCACTAGGAAACATTGAACTTCCAAAACACCTGGAACTTTCAGCTGCCCTGGTCTTACCTTTAGCCCAGCTGCTACATGAGGGGGTGTGTCCACAATCTGTCTCTCATCAGAGGAGCTGCCTCGTTTCAGGTCAATCACTGGAGCAAGGACTGTGGTTTGTTTTGTTCTCTGACTCTGCAAAAACCACCAAAACACACAATGTCTAAAAAAGATAAAGCAGTTTTCTGAAATTCAGCTTACTTGAGATACTTTGCTGTGGTAGGTGGATGGTCCTAGGTTTTGACTGGGAAAAGAAACACACATTAAAAATTCATCCAATCACTTCAGGTGAGTTTGAATTAAGTTAGTTTCTAAGAAACTCAGATTTATTCCAAAGAGCTACTGTTCTTCCCATTTATCATCAGATAAAATATTCTAAACTCTTCTGAACTCCTGAGTTTTCTAATCCTATCCTATTCTTCTGTTGGGCTATGGATACACTGCACATCAGTAAAATGGAAAAAGAATATAACTAATACAGCAGACAGTAAAATTAATCCATGCAGTTTGTTCCAATCAACTAAATCCTGCCCCCAGTTTCAGCAGCATAAATCAGGGGTAATTCCAGTGAAAAAATGCTGTTGCTACTTAGATATCTGCCATCAGTGCTACTGCTTTCTTTTAATTAAGTAGTTTCACTACAGAACCCAAAGAGCACCTGTGTCCTGCCTGAACCAAAATATCAACACTGCTCAAAGAAAAAGGGTGAAATATAAAGAAGCAGCAATAAAAAGAGAAAATGGCTCTGTCACAGTCTAATAAGAATCAGCTTGCACTCCTCCTTTTCATCTACTATGGAAATATTTGCTGTAAAATTTCTAATACATAATGATTTGCAGGTTAGCACCAACAGTCTTTAAATAACAACCATAGAATGATGTAAATATGTAAATAATTAATCACAGTGTGACCCCTACTTACATTAAAAAATAATTTTATAAAGCTGAATCTCATTATCTTTAAATCTAAACTTGAAGATCAGCTTTTGGCTCTGCAGTTAAGAAGTTCAGAGGTTTGCAGCACATACATCAGTGCTTCCTTCAGTTTTAATTTTGCAACACTCCCCCTCAGAAAAATGCATTTTCCCTTTTCCCCTTCAGCTTTGCCAGGCTCTTTGCTACAAAGTAACAGAAATATGCCAGCAAAATTACCTCAAATCAGTATTCTGAGGTCACAAACACAATGCACTGAACAGGAAAGAAGTCTGAGAAACAGAAAGGGACTGTACCTTTGCTTGTGTGAGAGCTGCTTTCTTCACCTGCAGCTGAGACTGCAGCAGTTTGAAATTCTTGGACCAGCCTTCTGTTTTGGAATCGCTGGTCTCAACCCCCAAGTCATCGTAAAGTGACATTTTCTCTTCAATTTAAAACTGAAAGACAAAAGGAAAAAAAAACCTCCAAATGACACCACAAACGTATTTCCAGGTTATTTGCTAATAGTTTGCATATGTGAGCACACCACCTTTTATTTCACTTTTCCTAAAGCCAGAGAAAAGTGGCCTTTTTCTGGCTAGTGGTAAATATACATAACTAGAGCAAAGCTGCTTAAGAGTAACAGTTTGAAAGGTGATGAGCACAGTTCAAGAATTAATTTAATCCTGCAGTGGTTTATGAAGAATTAAGGCTCAATAGCAAGAAGTTTATTGCAAAAAGAAAAGGTTTTGAAGATTATCTGGCCTTGGGATGAACACAGAGGAGGTTACAAAGGCACAGATGAGGACAGGGTGTTGTAGGAATTCCCACGTGCCACAGAGCAGTGGGATTTTGGCAGCAGGACTGATGCTATCCAGGGGGAGACAGCATGGACTGGGGAATCACAGAATCAATCAAGTTGGGAAAGATCTCTGAGATCATTGAGTCCAAATCTTGTCAGAAGACCAGCTTGACACCCACACCAGAGCACTCAGTGCCACATCCATTTTTTCCTTGGGCATTTCCAGGGATGGAAACTTCACCACCTCTCTGGGCAGTCTATTCCAAACCTTAACCACCCTTTCTGATAAGAAACTCTTCCTAATGTCCAACCTGAATCTCCCCTGGTGCAGCTGGATGCCATTTCCTATTGTCCTGTCGCTTGTCACCTGTGAGCAGAGCCCGAGCCCCTCGGACTGTCCCCTCCTGTCAGGGACTTGTGGAGAGCGAGAAATTCCCCCCAGAGCCTCCTTTTCTCCAGGCTGAGTCCCCCCA
>NW_005054573.1:586847-613368 GCF_000277835.1 Geospiza fortis
AGGGGACGGGGGGAGGCGGCACGGCAAATCCCGGGACTGGGGGAGGCGGCACGGCTAATCCCGGGACTGGGGGAGGCGGCACGGCTAATCCCGGGGGCTTGGAGGGCGGCAGGGAGTGCAGGAGGCGGGTGGAATGCTGTCCCCGCCCCAGCTGTCCTCGCGGAAGATAAGCCTGGCTTCTTTCGGGTTCTCGCTGCACTCGGAGGTTTTATTTAATCATAAAATCCCTGAATCACGTCCGAAGGAAGCCACAGGGATGGGGAAGGGTTTGGAGGGGAAGCCCTGAGGGCGCTTGGGTTGTTTAGGAGCACTGGACAACCTCGCTGGAATCTTCAGCGTCCTCCCGAGAGCCGGGGGCAGGCGCTGGTCTCTGTGGCGACAGTGACAGGAGCTGAGGGCAGGGCTGGATTTATGCCCAGCACTGTTTGCTCTGGATGTTCTGTGTGAAAAATGCATGTATTTTATGATTGGCTTTTCGCAAATATTAAAATGAATATTATATGTGTTGTGTTAGAAAGTGATGCTGTATTAATTCTCTTAAGTAGTGTGTTAAATATAGTTTTAGGTTATAACAAAATGTTAAAATAGAAACTATACTATGTAGGATACTTTTTTCCTAAAGAAAGGACTCATGCTGAGATAGCAGCCACAGGACACCTGAATCTTTCAGAGAAAGAGAATTTGTTGCTTCATTATCAGGAGAAATGAACTTCTTCCAGCCTAGCTCAGGCAGGATGGCGCTGTCAGGATTCAGAGGAAGAAGCTGACACTGACCAGACAGAATCCTGTGTTTGAATGGAATTTATGCATCATGTATGAGGTGTATGAATATGCAACAGGATATTACTTTTAAGGGTTAATCCTCTCTTAATGTGGGTCCTTTTTCATTCTTGTGCTGCCCAGAAAAGGGTACCCAGGCTGTCCGTAACTCTTTGTCTCTGTTGTCTCATATTGTCCTAATTCAAATTGTTCGAATTATTATTACTGTAATTGTATTACTATTTTTATAACCATTTTATTACTATTAAACTTTTAAAATTAAAAAAAAACTCAAGTGATTGGCGTTTTTCGCATCAGTAAAACAGTCTCACTACTGTGAGTTCAGCAGCTCTTCATTAGAAGGCACAAAATGGCCAACAATCTCTTGGTACAAGGTCTTTTAAGACTGAACTATCCAATTAAGAGCTGACACGCAGATTATTTTCTCTTTTAACCCAATAACTGATCCCAAAGAGCTGCAATGGGGACTTTTCTGCCCAATTACAAAATGCCACCCAAACCCATGGAGAAGAAGGAAGAAGCATGAAGAAGAAACCCAGGATGACACCCTGTGCCCTCCATCTTGCTTCCATCCACAACATACTAAAGATCCCAATCCCTTAATTTCTCACCAAGTGATACACCTACACTGCTCTCTATAATCTATTTCACACTTTTGCAGATTCTAGTCTGTCTTGGAGTCTGGGAAACTTTCTCTATGAATGAGGGTCAAAGTCAGTGCTCCCCGGGGGTCAGGGCACCCCAGAGAAATATTCCCAGTGCCCTGGGTTTCCACATCTGTGGTAGTTTATTCAGTAAATAACCTGTCCCCACATCCATTCAGTATTTCCAGGTACTTACCAAGGGCACCTGAGATTTTGGGGGGAAAAAGGAGACAGTGATATGAGACTCTTCTGAGTCTGGCAACGCAGTCACACTGAGAAAGTTACAAAAACAGAAAACTTATTCCTCATCAAGTGTATTTCAAGCAATTCTGTTATTCCAGCATGTTTGCTGCCATTTTACTGTGCCATCACTGTCACTGAGGTCACTGGGTAATTGTTACTGCAAAATATTTGGCTATTAGAAGTTCTTGCTGCATTATGTCATTTGGGCCTGAAGTGGACTTGTTCGGTCTGCAGAAACAATTTTTGTTTTCTAAAGCAAACCTTAAAATTCTGCATCTGTCTGAGCCTGGAATTTACCCAGCTATACCAATTTCCCAGCCCAATATCTTGCACTAATTATTTAATATCTTCTTTTTGACAGAGGTAAAAATGGATTTTCTATTTTACTTACACTGGGCTGGTATATCTCCAGCTCACACCAAGCACATGACATAGATGAGCTGAGTTTTCTAAGATCTACGGCCACTTGCACCACATGATGATGCAAATGAACATGCAAGACTGCAAAGCCAAACACAACCTCCAGCCCTGAAGCAGATAGATCTGGCACTTCAACCTCAACATTTTACAAGCACTATCTCTGTATTAATCAGAAAGTCTTTATCTCCAGCATTGCCTCCGACTGTGCTACTGTGCAGTTTATTTCCCTGTGGTTAGCTGAAAAAATAAATAAAATAAAGCTACTACTTCCTCTCCTACTTATGCTGCTTTCTATTAACCCAATCTTTCTAAACACATTTACAGATATGTCTATTTTCATAATGACAGTGAAAGCTCCTTAAATATAAGAAGAAATTATCTTCAATTTATTTTTAGAGGATCTCCCAAGCATCTTCCTATGTTTTTTTGCTTTAGCAATGCCTGCATTTTTTAAGGGAAGGATTAATGTAATTCACACATCTGTAACCTCGTGGAAGGAAAAAAAAACCCAGCAAGACACTGCTTTTACAGCATAAGAATCCCACTGAGAAAAGAACTATGTATCCTATGTTAAGGGAAGGAATTAAATAATTAATTGCATCAGAAGGTAGGGAGAGAAATCCCCGTGGGTTGAAATGTCACAGAGAAATATCACAGCATGACCAGCACTGGGAGAAACTCAAAGGAGATTGGAGTCTGCAAAGGTGGAAAACACGAGAGCAACGGGAGATTTCAGTTCCTCCTCAGAACAAGTCATAACAGGGAGGGTAAAGGTTGAATTATCAGACCTGTAAATAACTACCTATTAAAGTTAGGAATCAGATAACTCACAAGAAGAGGAGCAGCTCGTGGTTAAGCCTGGAAAGTGCAGTAGGCACGGATCAAAACTGATCCATCGCTGTAATAACAGCCACAGTGTATTTGTACACACCCACTTAGGAGCAAAGGAGCCAAGAAAATCCTTCTCATTAAATTCAGGGAGGCTGCAGGCAGATAAAGAAACCTCACCCTGCTGCCAAGGTCCCAGACAGACTGGAAATGAAGGAGAAATATGTGAGCTCATCCCCAGCACTGCACATCTTGAAGGTGGGTTAATTGTGGCTGAAATCTCCTTTTCATCTGCAAAGGTGTGGGAGCACTGGCCAGCTCTGTGCCTTATACAGACCCTCACAGATGTTCAAGTCTGATTTTCCAGGTATTTTTATTTTTTTTTTCTATTCATATTTCAAACCTTTCCATGGTGGTGCTTTTCTTCGTGAATCCCACTCATGATTTCTGTGTCACCAGTTCTACCTCTGTACCTGCCTTTCTAATCTCATGTGGCTCTGTCTTTATGTTTTCTTGCAGCTCTTTTCTCCCAGCTTCACAATTTTCTCATCATTTGGAGAGGAGAGGAGAGGAGAGGAGAGGAGAGGAGAGGAGAGGAGAGGAGAGGAGAGGAGAGGAGAGGAGAGGAGAGGAGAGGAGAGGAGAGGAGAGGAGAGGAGAGGAGGATTATGGAGGTGGGATTAATTACGGGGAGGTCCAAAAAGCTGTGAATAAACCAATTTTCCCACTGTGAGAAGAGCCACCAGCCTTGCTTGGAACCCTTCATTGTACTAACAGGCCACCTGAAAAAGGTGAACAGCCAAGGTGGTGAAATCTGCTGCAAATCCCAATTTTTTCAGAGTAATCAGCCAAAAGCTGGAAGCAAGAAGTTGCAGAAGGATGGCGTGGCACTGGCTGGGTGATGAGATGGCAGATGGGACCCAGTGTTAATGAATGCAAAGCAATGCACACAAGACAAAATAGCACTAACAAAACACACACAGCAGCAGCTCTAAATCAGCTGCTTCCATTAAGGAAAGAGATGCTGCATTCATTGGGGATAATTTTCCTGAAATGCCTATTTAGTAAAGGAAGGAAGCAGGAAAGCAAACAGGCTGCTGGGAAGCATTAAAATCTTAAAAAAGGAGAAAGTATCCTCATAAATCCAACGTGCACATGCATGTTTGAGTGGCCACCTGCACTCCTGGGTATCTCATCCTCTCCAAGAAGCAGCAGTGCAATAAAAAACCTAAAGAAATCAGATGTGTTGAGTGAAAAGAGGCAGCTGAAGGGGACCCTGGAAATATCAAGCACCCAAAATGGTCCAGAAAAGGTAAATAGGGCGTTCTTATTTTTCTCCCTGATGGTGATCTTTAAGAATGTGTAAAATGGAGCAGTGCTGAGGGGGAAAAAAGCAGCCATTAAATGTCTCATTTATGTCTCATTTCCCTAAAGCATTGATAGCAGTTTTTGGTGGATGTGGATGATTTGTTGTATGTTACAGATCTCCTGTGAGGGTGAGGGCTGCTAATATGCCAAAATGGCATTAGAGGGCAGTGCATGGCAACCTAACTGGAGTTTTTTGGGGTGGCTGTGAGAAACCACCCTTTAGAACCTCTGAGGATCGGGACAATAGAGCAGCTCCCACTCCCACAGGTGGGGAATGGTGGGGATCAGCACGTGGCACAAAAGCAAAACATGAGTGCTGATCAGAGCAGTGTCAACCTGCTCAAAAAGTAGTTAAATCCCATTAAATGGTAGTTTCCAGCCAATGGTGGAGATCCCAAGCAGAGAACCAACCCTACTACACACCACACTTTTTGTGGTGACTCTGCCAGAACTTCCACACCTTTCTGGATTTGATTATTTGATTTGATATCTTTTTTTTTTTTCTTTTTCCCAGAAAATGCTTGCTGTTGTCCTCCCAATGATCCTTAGCTTTGCCCACAGGGCAAAATGAAATATGAAGAGGAAAGTCCCAGAGGAAAACTTGTCCTGGCTTGGGAAGATCGGCTTAGGTTTGCTGCTTCAAAAAAAATCCAAAACCCAAACTTCAGGGAGTAGCAACCTGAAGGAATTGAAAATGGTTAGAAAGGCATTTGAAATATTCTTTCTTCTGCTAAGGGAACAGCTGAAAATGTGATTGTGAAAGCAGTGAAGGAAACAGTGCCTTTTGCCATTTATGGAATAACCCAAACCCCCAGAAAATTGTGGGGGTTTTTCCCCTATTTTTTACTTGCTTCACAGTTTCACCTAGTTTCATACTTTGGCTGAGTTCCATAACTAAAATGAGTAAGAAATGTCTCAGAACAGAGATATTTCATCACAGATGAAGTTTCCAACACACATACTTCAATATTTTTGATGACAACTGAAAAAAAACTCCATTGCTTTTGACACTGCACAGGGAGTGTTTTTGTTTGGCCAGCCATGGGAAAAAACCCATACTTTAAATTAGGAAATGACCATTTTGTCCTACCACCACGGTCTCAAGCTTGTTTGAAGAAGTGAGAAAACGTCAAAAACACAGCAGTGAAAATATTACACATGACTAGACTCAGTACAGATGGGATATCTGCCATCACTGAGGAAAAAAAGAGTTGTGCTGCTCTGCTAGAGGAAGGATTTGGATGAGAAATTATTCAGAACTCCCCCGTGTTAGCCACAGTGGGTTTCTGTGCCAAAAATGCAGGTTTCTTTCATGCTGAAAATCCCACTGCCTGAGAAACTGGAGGGATTTCAGGAAGTTTGTCTTTTTGGAATTCTAGAAGATCCTGAGTTGAAATGGACCTACAAAGATCTGGATTAAGAACCTTTGCTGGGAGTTGGACTCAGTCACCCCTGTGTGTCACTTCCAGCTTAAAATGTTCTATGATTCTTTGACTTTATGAAAATGAGAGGGATGGGGGGGTTAAACCTCTGTTGAATTAGTCACCAGTTTTAAAACTAATAACTGAGAAAGACACTGTAAGCCAAGGCAAACAGTGAAGAAGGGTTTGGAAGTGGAGAAGAAAATCAGCTTTACAAACATCTGAATGAAAGCTCTATCCAAATTTACAGGTAATCTTTTTGGACTGAAATAAAATTCTGGATGTGAGATTAAATTCTAAGAACTGTGGGTTGTTATCGAGCGGAGTGACATTGCTCTGTAAATGCCTCTGCTCTGATGATTCACAGATAGGTGAGGTTACCCTTCCTCTTGCTCAAGATTTATATCAAGTTCTTATGAACCACTGTCTTCAGCCCAAAACAGCTGAGTCCAAGAACTTGAAGTTCCAAGAGAATTCTCTGATGTCCTCGCGGTGGCTGTCATGACATTCTTGGTATAAACAGAATTATTTGGTGTTAGAAGCACATTAATTGGCTCTGAGGTGCTCATGGACAGTAACAGATTGCCCAGAGAGGTTGTGCAGTCTCCATCCTTGGAGGTTTGCAAGGCCAAAGTGAATAAATCCAGGTGGGATCTCATTACCAGCTTTGTTTCCAATCTGAACTGTTTGATGAATCTGGGATTATTGCTATGGCTTTGTTACTTGCTGTACTTCTCCAGAGAGATGAAGGGGAAGATTTAGCATCCAGACTTGCTCTGGATTTACTTTCCAAGTGCTCTGGCCACTGGGAAAAATGTCAAAAGGATTTCTCCTCCATTAGGGATCCCCAGATTTTAAACAGAAATTCAGCTTCTTTTCCATGCAGAATTTTGTGCTGGCATGTGTTCTTGTCTTTTTGTGTGGATTTCTTCCCATGTGGATCAAGTGCAGCATCCTAGGCCCTGAAGTGTGTCCAGTGGCATTGATATTCCAGGTGAATTTTTGAAGCTAAGACATGTTCAGAATCTGTTGAATGAAGAAATGCTGGTTTAGGGTAGTTGTAGAAGACTTACATGCCAACCCTTCCAAATGTTTTTTTCCACAGAGGTGTGTGATGCCAACAGAGAGAGGAACACTGGAACATCCTTATCCCTGACCAGTCTGGTCTAAGGGATATGACTCTGGTTTAGGATTTGGACCTTCCTCAAACCCCAAGCAGCATTTTCCTGCTGTTCAGAAGTTAAACTCTTCATCTCACAAGAGGACCATAAATATGGATATATGGACACAGAGGTGTTGTCTTATACAATTAGAATATCATGAATCTCATAATTTTTTATTTGTCTAAAATTGAGATGCCTAATATGTTTTCAAGCACAGGCTGTGACCAGGTAGTCAATCATCTCTAGAACACAATCCTTGGATCATCACTTTCCTAATTTACTGGGACACTTTCCATATTCCACTTTATATCCTGGGACTTATTTTTGGTCACAGTTTTAATTTTATGAAAATACATAATTGCTTGTCATGCAGTTTTTGATAACTCTACAATTCACAAGACACTGCTCAAGTAAGAAACAAAGAGCTCTGTGTTTATTCTGAGTCTGTATCTCATTCAACACAGAAAAACTTTTCTATGTTACAAAACAACTTAATGACTGGAATTTAAAACAAGATTAGGAATAAAGGCTGATTATTCTGCATTTCTGCATTTTTCTGGGCAGGATTTCTTGCCTCTTCCTTCAGAAATATTATCCTGATTATTGAAAAAGACCTGATAATGAACTACCCTGATGGGTAATGTAGCCCAGCCTGTCAACTCTTATATTTCTTAAAAAAATAAAAGCAGTGTAGCCAGAGATAGAGGACTCTAAAGTCCTTGATGATCTGATCCCATCATGGATCAGATCATTGTATCATGGAAGGCAAGTGATGGAAATTGAACACTGAGCTTTCTTCATCTTTTTCAACCTGACAATGTTCAATGTTTTTCCTCCTACACTCATTCCAATGCCTTAACCATAAATGAACAATGGCCAGGTGTGAGCATTGTCCTCTCTTCTGTTCCTGAAAAACAAGGAAGACATAAAAAAAACCCACCCCAAACCTACTTTTCAGGTAAACAGCATTATCTCCACCATCAGACCAGACCACATGCACGTAAAAGGATGTGTTATCAAAAATATCTGTAATGGTGACCTTAAAAAAGTACAAGCAGTGCTAATGAATTTCTTGTTATTTTAGAAAGGGACTTTCTTCTCCGTTGGTGCAGAGAGCTTCCTGAAGCAAAAACAAATGAAGCTTTTCTCTCTTTCTTTTTAAATGTAAGGTAGAAACATTTTGACTAAATTTCTGCTCTGTTGTTTTCTAGTTATTCAGAATTAGCAGGAGATGTTTTCAATGATCCTTCAGCCTGGAAAGGAGAAGGGTCTGGGGAGAACTTCAGGCACCTTCCAGTACCTAAGCAGTCTCCAAGAGAGCTGGAAAGGGACTTTATATGAGGGCATGGAGTGACAGGAGAAGGGAGGATGGCTTTAACCTAACAGAGGACAGCATTAGATTGGATATCAGGAAGAAATTCTTTACTGTGTGTGTAGTGAGCTGTGACACAGGTAGCCCAGAGAAGCTGTGGCTGCCCCATCCCTGGAAATGCTCAAGGCAGGTTGGGCAGGGCTTGGAGAAACCTGGGATAGTGGAAGGTGTCCCTGCCATGGCAGGGGGATGAAACAAAGTGATCTTTAAGGTCTCTTCCAACCCAAATGATTCTGTGATTCTAAGACAGAGTCCTGTCTCAGCTCAAAGGCTGCACATGGCATCAAGCAGGAGAACATAGAGACATCTCTGCAGTTAACATGAAGGTTTTTATCAAGAATTTATTGTAATCAAGAGTTTGCAGGTGTTGGGCAAGGGGAAAGGCAAGGAAGTGACTTGCCCAATCCACATTTGGAGTTAGTGGAGGAGCCAAAATTAGGACGAGGCACTCTTAGCTGTCTCCTCAGATGGTAAGAGTTATTGATTAGTGCAAGATTTAAGGGCAATTAATAAAATTATAGGGGACATACACCCAGGTAGCCAATCCCTATACCCTTTTGACCACACTGATGGGTGAATTAGGGTGGTTTACTGTCGTAGACCTGAAAGATGCCTTTTTCTGTGTTCCTGTGCACAAAGCCAGCCAAGATATAAACCAACATATAAAGTGTTAGCAAATTCTCCTCACAGTTTAGTTAGACAAAACAATCCTTTTCCAGCCTGAGAACCAAGGACACCATTGTAGCTTCAGGCCCAAAAAGTGCAAACAACAGTGAATTGAGGAGAGCAGTCTGGGAGGATGGGACTGCAGAACCTGGAGCTGTAATTGGACAATTAAACTCCAATATAGCAATGGACCAAAACTTATTAAAGTGTGAAAACTTGTGTCCAGTTGTCCATCTTGGATGTAGCCAATGCCAGACTCTTGTACTGCTCAAGGTGTATCCTTTGAAGGCCTTTTTAATAAATACTTACTTTATTCTTTTAACTCTCTCTAGCCCCTGTTCCAGGCAGCCTCTCAAGGCTTCATGGGCTCCTTCTGGTTCTTGTTGCCTTTGGCAGCCAGTCCTTCTCACGAAGCTCTCCCTCTCTTAGCTCCTCTGGTTTCCCATGTATTGGAAATTCCCAATTGTTGGTTATGATTTCTCATTTCAAAGCTCCACGCTGGAGCTGGATGTTGCCAGAATGGAGCATTCCAAGGGCAGAGCCAGGCTGTGCCACCATGGCGAGCTCACAGCAATGCCTGTGACAATCAGTGAGTGCCAGCAGCTCTGCTCAGACAATGTCACTTTTTGGGGAGTGTGAGAAGCTGAGGTTTGGCTGTGCATGGACATTTGAGATGCCACAGCAACAAGGATGCAAACCCAGTTGCATTAAAATGGGTGCAGTTACTGTCTTTGTGCAAATATTTAATTTTTGTATTTTCTTTAAATTTTGAATTTTCTTTTTTTTCTTTCTTCTCATTAAAGAAGGATGATACAGATGTAATCATCTTGATGAATACTGAACAGCCAAGCAGGTAGATACTATCATTCTATTATGATTTATTCTTTCATATTATATTTCATCTCTTCTTTTATAGTCTAAGCTGCACATATCTGGCAGAGCATCTAGAGTACTTTCCACTTCTAACTTTAAATGACCTGACAAAAACACTCCAAATGGAGGAAGCTCAGTGTCTGGCTTTTATTATTCACGTCACATATTCAGGTTTTCCACTTGCTCACCGTGAAAACAGCTAATGAGGTATTTTTTGAGTGCCACTCTTTGTATCATGCAGGTGACAGATATAATGAAGATGGTCATGAGGGCATCTGAGCTGATAGGAAGTAAATCAGCCCTGGAAATTGTCCTCCCTTTGTTCCTTCAACACAAGTGACATCAGCCTCTGTGGGACATGGGGACATGTGAAACTCTACCCAAAATATTCTCACTTTCAAAGACTTATTTAATAATTCCCTATGTTAAAAATAAGCTGCAAGTCAAACTCAAGACGAGGGAATGTTGATCTCTGGGAACTAGAAATAAAGAAAATAAGGAGTTGGAACCATCCACCTGAGGATAGAGCCTAAAATTATAAGATGGTTTAATGCTTTCTTCAGAGGAATGCATAGGGTTATGGTTATTACCATGCAGGGATCAAAATAGACAGGACTTCAGAAGGGCTGAACTGTGGTAATCAGAGGTATCAATAGAGAAGTGGGTAAGTGTACATCCAGAAGAGATATAAAAGATCCCACATGTTGGTTTTTTATCTGATCTCCTGCCTGCAGTGTCACTGCACCCTTTCAAAGCACAAGATCATCCCACACATGATGGAATTCTGCTGGATGAAGGTGACATCCAGCAAAATTTGCACATTTTGAGCAGTTGGTAAATGCAGTCATATTCTAAGCCAATTACACTCACTGTGTGAGCTCAGCATTTTGGGGTGAGGACCCCTTTTCAGCACTGAATGTCCTTAAGTTACAATGAGCTTTGTCTTGATCTCTGGGAGAAAGCTTGAGGCCATTTGCCCCATATGAATGATTCCTCTGCAACTTCCAAAACCAACCACCAGACAGTTCCCTCAGCTGGGTGGAGGCAGATGATGAAGTAAGCTCTGGCTGTAAAACGTGGACAGTTTCATTCCTTAGGGTCAGAGGAGAACTTCCTCTGTGAACAGCCTGATAAATAGCTGCTGTTTTCTTGGAAGAACAGCTCCAGGGCATGAAATATGAACTGCTTTATGGAAATAACTCCTGTATTTCATTAGCATGCTTTACTGTCTAGGTCACCTTCTTCTTTCCTTTTCCTCCCAACAGTAGAGAGGCATTGACCATCAGAGGCCCTGAACAGAACAGGTGTTTGGACTCAATTGGACATCTTGGACCTTTCCATAGTACAGATTTGCCAGCTGCATTCCATTGCTTTCACCTTTAATTACATTACCCTTCGAGAGTGAAAATGTCTAGAATCCAGCCCCAAACCTGCTGTGCTCCAGCATTTATAACCACAAGAGTCAGAAAGATGGTGAGGGTCTGAATCCAGGACAATTAACAAATTTCTAGCTCATCTGATAGAAGAGTTTAAACCTGTTGGTAGGGAAGTTGTTTTTGCCCAGGTGTCTAAGCACTGGGAGACTGTTATGGACACCAAGGCAACACAGGGCAATGTTTGGTGCTAATTATAGCAGGCAGAGTTTGTTCGTGCTAGTTGCATGCCAGGTGGGAGGTTTGGTGGGTATCCTCAAACCAAATGTGAGATCTGCAGCATTTGGGTGCCCACAGGCAGTGCAGCTAAGCAGCCACTTCACAGTGGAGCTCATTTCACCCCAATGCGGGCATCAGAAATAGGTCACCTGCTGCTTCTCCTCTCCTGTCACTGTGACAGCAGACGGGTGACTAACTCAAAAGTCTGGGTCTACACCAACATCTCATTAACTGACAAAATGTGAAAACCACCTTGTTGATCCAAAATTCTTTCCTCATCTTGTCTCAGCAGTTGAGCTCCCTCAGGAGAAAGACACAAAGTGCCCTGAAATCCTCCAGAGGCCTGCCAAGTTACTCAGAGCTTCGCACCTTGAACATCCATCATCTCATGGTCAGGGGACCTTAGAGCAGCAGTCCAGTGTCTAAAGGAGGCTCACAAGAGGGCTGGAGAGGCACTTCTCACGAGGGCATGGAGTGATAGGACAAGGGGAAATGGCCTTAAGCCAAAGGACTAGATTGGATTAGATATTAGGAAGAATTTCTTTACTGTGAAGGTGGTGAGGCACTGGAACAGGTTTCCCAGAGAAACTGTTGACTCCCCATCCCTGAAAGTGTTCAAGGCCCAGTTGGACAGGGCTTGGAGCAACCTGGGATAGTGGAAGGGGGCACTACCCACAATAGGCAGGCAGAAACTGGATGATCTTTAAGGCCCCTTCCAACCCAAACCATTCTGTGACTCTATAATTGTATGATTTGATATTCCAAAAATCCCATCCCAACCCCACCCTTCTCCACTGCACAAATAGTGCTCAGTCAGTGAAAATGGTTTTAGGTTAACTGCACCAAAACAGGCCATGGAGATCTGACCCAATGCAAAGGGTACCCACCAGTGAGCTATTTATTTAATATCTCACCCATAATTTTCTGTCTTCAAGTGTCTGGCTCTGCTGAACATCAGTGCTCCCTCATTAATTCATAATTGTCCCATTTTAGTTTTCCTCATCTACAACTGCTTGAATACTGGAGTATTTGAGAACCACTGAATGTGCATCAGAAAAATGGCCTACAAAAAATCCTACAGCAATCACAGGAAATCATGGTTTCAAAATTCTGTCCCAAATCATCAGGCCTGGCTTCTGTATCAAATCTCAGCCTGGAAGGATTGCACTTAATTCTGTAAGAAGAGGATTTGGGATTCATCACAAAGATGTTGGACAAAGTCCTGAGCCTCATTAGAAACAAAGAAACAAGGCATGAACCCTTATTCTGCACTGCATGAAAGGGTCAGGTTGAATAATTTCTGCTCAAGAAGGAAAAACTCCTATTATTTTCTGTTTCTTTAGCCTGGCTGAAGCAAAATGCATTGAGCTTTCTACACAGCTTTTCATTTTCTCACTCTGAACTTGTTTCCTGAGTACCACACAAATTTTTACACTTGAACACCAACTTTTCTTGGTTAGTAGTTAAATCTAGAAATTTTCCAAGTTACTCAAGCTGAAGAACTTCTCTAAATAGTCCCCACTACTGTTTGCATTTAGAACTTGTAATTTTTTGCATTTCTATAAGCAATCCTCAAAATCCATCCAGTTCAGAAGGTTTTTTTCACTCCCAGGGTAAGGCACTACATTAGGGTTTAGGACCTGAAATGAAACTGTTTGCTTTTAATTTCTGTGGCAGAGAATTTAGCCCCAGTTCTTGGAACATCTACATCAGCTTCCTACAAAGTGGTAAATTTAGGGCTGACTCAACAAAATTCATATAGACAAGATTATCTGTGCTTTTACTGAGCTAAAGGAAGGCACTGAGCTCTGCCTTCCTAAACAGAAGCATCTACCCAGCCCATGAAGGTAAAGAAGATGCAGAAAGGTGCCTTCTGACATGCAGCAGAAAGATTTCTAATGGTGATCTTCAACCATGGGAAGTCCACTTGGCAATTTAAGGGCCAAAGGTGGAATGGCAATATTGGGATGTGCCAAACTGAGCATTGGAACTCGCTGACATTTGTCCCTCTTGATTTTAGATCCCTCTAATAGAGGGGATGTGCCCTATTTAAATAGTCCCTAGACTCCACTGCTGGAAGGAGGTTTGAGGGCTCATCTAGGCCATGCCTAGATGAGCTCCATCACCACTGCTAAGGCTCTTACCTTGTCCCCTTCTCCTTCATCATTCCTCAGACAGCTTCAAGTTATTTGATTCTTTCTTTTGGAAAAGGTTTTCTAGATCCTTTTTTTTTTTTTTTTTTGTAGGGGGATAGAATATAAGTAAATAAAGGTAGTATAGAAAGTAATCTTACCCCCTAAAGAGTTGCAGCTGGGTTAATTATTAAAGATTAGGAGCAGGCCTGACTTTAACAGGCCACAGCTGTAGCCAATAAGAAGAAGAGTGCTATAAAAGAGTGGATTGGGTGCTTGAGGGGAATTGGAGTCAGTTGGCTGCAGTTGGAGAAGAAGAAAGATTCAGTGCTTGGAGGAGCTTCCTGTGAAAAACATCAAGGAGATATGAAATTCTTGTAATAAGGAGACACCAATATGAAGCCTTTGCAATATAATGACAACATTTTTTTCATTCCCATTGCTGCTCCATGCTTTTCTCAATGTGCAGTGCCCACAAGCAGGGGCAGAACCCTGTCCATGGCTTCGCTGTCACAGCACAAAACAAGGGATTTCTTTGCATGTGCTGCACAGTTCAGGGTTAGATTTTAGATTTTCATGTGTGACATTGCCAGCTGGTCTTCATCATCCACGGAACTGCTGGAAATACCGATTAACCAAAATCTCACCTGGGCACCACCTTTGAGTGCATCCTTCTCTTCTGGCAGTTAATCAGTGTCTCTCAATATGACCTTCTATTTGACACAGTTTTGAACCATTTTAAGGGCACTTTTCTTTTTGGAGATTTTCCAATAAATTTCATACTCATCTCATAATTCATCTAGGTTATATTTTCATAACTTTATAGATAATATAAAAAATATTACTGAAATCAAGCAAATAAATGGTATCTTGGGTAAGAAGCCCACTGCAGGGTGCACTTGTGCACTTTATGGGATTAAATAGAGCTGATTCACTATAACTTCCTGATAAGAGAAAGAAGAGAAGGAGCAAATATGGCCATGCAATAGTACACTTCATTTACCAGTTCCTCAATTTTTGTTTTTGCTCAGGCCAAGGGAATGATGATAGCAAATAAGAATAGGAAGGAAGTTATCTGTACTATTCAGCTGTATTTGCATGGGGAAGTAATAAGGAGCCCAGTCTAGGCATTGGTGTGTTAAGAACATTGTGGCAGTACTCACTACATGGAAACTAAATATATCCAAGAGTTTTTAATGTTCCTCACATATTTATCTCAGCATCAAAGAAAGGAACAGTTAATATGAGCCATGATGACCCCTATCCAGGATGTTTGGCAGAAAAGACTGCTCTCAGTCGCTAAACAATCAAATTCTATTTTCAAACTCAATGGATTTTCAGGATGGATTTGTCTCATCCAGCTGGGGCTACCTAAAAGAGCTGTTGTGCTGGTTTAACTGTTGTGTGCAGATGGGAGAGAGATAAGAGTGACTCATCTGGTGGATGTAGATGTTCAGAAGAGGAGGTGAATCACTCTCTAGATGTTCTTATTGACTCTCCACTGACTCAAGGAGGAACTTCAACAACTCTACTGACCATTCAGCTCTCTCTTGAGTTAAACCCTGTATGAACATGGTAAAGATGCTCCATTTAAGGTGTGAGATTTGTGTGCCTTGTGTCAGCTCCATCTCACTTTTATGGGAAATAAAAAGTGATTAAAACCTGTTTGACCTTTATAGGTAATTAGGTTGGATGAAAATTTTCTGATGATAATTTTGAGGGTGTGGTATAACTCATGCTTCCCCAAACCTCTGCCCTGCAGCAGAGCTGGATGCTGCTGTGGAGGTTGGGAAGGGTCCTTGTGGGTGCACAATGTGAGTTCACAACCACCATTACCATAACTTTAAGGATGCATAAGCAATATTCTGATTAACAGTGTTTAGGTAGCTGCTAGAGCCACCTCCACACCCTCCCTGGGAAGGTCCATATGAAACATTATTCCCTTGAATACAGGACTTGTGTAAGAGTGATTAACAGAAGAAAAGTTGAATAAAACACAAAGCTTGCTTATTTCCGTGAGTTACATAGATGTTTGCAACTGCTTTGAACTGGGAAGGGCTGCAGTAAGATCACAGTGTTGCCTTTTCTTCAAGCTAGCTGAGAGACCAGTTTAAGGAAAGGACAGTCCTCCAGACCAAATGAGTTTGGGCAGAGTTTTAAAAGCACTTAGAGGATTTCAAAAAACCTTTGTTAAACCTAGACCTAAGAAGGTTGTAGCTGTGTTTGTGGTTTACTCCATGGCAACTCCATTTCTGTACTTGTGGTCTTGTGATATTGAATAAAAATAATTTTTATAATCTTGTCTGTGGTGGCCTGAGCTACGTGACAGGCTCTTTTCCTCCCAGCTCTCTGCTGAAACAGAGGGACTTACCTGAGCAGCAAAACTCTGCTAATCAAAGGAGGAAATTCAAGGAACAACAGATATCCCAGCACCTTCTTTTCCTTCTACATTTTCCTTAATTCTCAAGATTCCTTTTATCTTTTTTTTTCCCTCCACCACTTCCCAGAGTTTTCACAGCACCTCCTGTCCTCTATTGCCACTCCTAATTCTGTTGCTAACATCTCATGTTGATCATCTAAATTATAATGCTAGTTATGTTTTTTTCCTCATAAACTCCAGTTTTTATCTGTGCTTGGGTGCCTTTCCCCCTTGCTGGGTCTCTGCTCTCACTGTCCCCTTCTCTACCTCGCTCTACTTTGGGTCTGTTGCTTGCAGAATCTGCTCTGGTTTGTTTTTTTTTTTTTCATAGAATCATTCAGCAAACTGACCTATTTCCAAAGCTGATCTGGCTAATTCCTCTCACAAACCATAACTGTTTTTTCTGACCTTTAAGAGGTGTAAATGCTGACTTACAGGTCTTTCTCATGCAATCTGTGTTTGTAGCAGTGAGCCACCTGAAGTCACCATTCATTCCAGTACAACTGACTGCTTTCCATATATTCCTGGATAAAAACTCACCTTTTCTGGTAAAACCTTAGTGGCTGTTACTCACCTGTGCTGAGGTTTGCTACCTGAAAACAAATGGCTGCATGAAAGATTGAGCTGGATGGAGAACTGCAGAAAACATCCCTCATCTCTGTGTCCATCATTAAAATAGCTGTGGAATTAAATACTTAGACCAAGCAAAAAATTGAAGCAGATGTTGGCAAGTAAATCCCTTCACCTCAAAAGAGCAGACCCTGTATTTAGTAAGGAAAGGATAAAAAATTTGAGATTTCTTTCCTGGCAACATAATAAATATGTTTCACCAGTCCAAATGACTGCAGGGTTCAGGCAGTTACATATCTCCAGGCATCTTGGAAAAAGGTGAAGAATTGGGTTCTAACACTTTCAGACAGATTTTTCCGGAGTGAAACTCTCTAAGTCCTTCAGAGGGCTTTGGCATGAGCTTTTCCTATTACACTGTTAAATGTGGAAGATGATTTGATACTGAAGCAAAGTCAGTAAATACTGTGGAGCATGAAGCAGCCCCAGGGTGAGCAGAGCATTTTACCCACAGCAGTTGCTTCAGAAATCTTCCTTGTTCTCCATGCCCTGTTGCATTTGGATTTGAGAAATAATCTCCTGGCAAAGCCTCAGAGCTGGCAACCCCTGCAGGAGGATTTGTCACCTGCATCACAAAGCTGCACAAAATCTCTCATGGAAAGAGCAAAGGGAGATTTATCAGGAGAAAGGTGGCAGACTGATGGATGCTGCCACAGCAGCAGTTAAAAATGTATCACATCTATTCCTTAGCTTGCCTGTTAAGATTTAATTCATTGAGGATTTATAAAGGAGAAATAAATGCCCAGCATGTAATAATCATGGTAGAATACCACAGATAGTTTAAATCTGTTCTTTTCTATAGTCTATCCCAATTAATTCTCTAGTTACTAACAGAAAATGGTTTCTGTGGAAATGGCTGAAGAAAAACTACATAAAGTGTGACACGTCCTTGGTAATTTCCAGTTTTCCACTGGCATTTGCAAAAATTTCACTGAAGCATGTCACACCCAGACAATTTAGGGAAGGGAAACCTTTTCCAAACCTGGCAGCCTCATCCTCATATTTTTTGGTTTTGGTTTTTTTAATCAAGCTGTCCATCCTGCAGAAGCTCAGCTGTGATTCAGAGAAACTGCGCACATGCTTCCATCAAAACCAAATGCAGTATGCCTTTATCATCACTAAGAGAAGACCTCTGAAACCCAAAAGGATAAGCCATGGAACCTTTTCTTTGCAGGTAAAGCCCACAGATGTTGCCTGAGATCCATTGTCACACACCAGACGTCTATTCCACAGCCCCTGGTCCCTCTCTAATACCTGCTCAGCCACAGATTTGGGGCTGAGTGCCCCAAACCTATTAAAATCTTCCTACTGACCTCAGCTGTAGTGAAATGTGAAAGAGCTGTGGAGCCAGGAGCTCTGATGTGTCAAACCACTTCCTATACACGATGGCACGCTCTGCCACGCCGAGCATCGACTTTGGTTTCCTGGATAATAGACTAAAACCCGAACAGAAAGCAGCCTTTGTTCTTTCCTGTGGAGCCAGCAAAATGATGATTTGCTGACCAAAGTCCTCTCTGCACACATGGGTGATGCTCCCAGACAGCCTCATGAGCCAGTAATCAGCTCCTTGGCTTGGCTGGCAACAGCTCATCGCTTCTGAGAAACTTCACCATCCTCAGAGGTGTGGAGAAAAGATGGGGACAAGTCCCATGGAGCGCAAGTGGCTTTTGATGTGGCTCTTGTTTGGATTCATCAAGGGGAACAGGACAGGTAAAAGACTCTTTTTGCCTTTTGGGGAGGGAAAAAATGATTTGCGTTTTTTGGTGGCTGTTAGAGCCACCAAAACTTAGGCAGAACATCCTGACTCCTTTCAGCAAAGGAAAGATGTTAAGGAGCTTAAGGAATTTATTATTCTAAGGAAATGAGAGAAATGGGTTCTGTGCCCACAAACTGTCAACTGCAGAAAATCCAGAGCTTTAGAGGATATTTTTTGTCTGACTAATGTATGTATCCTCCAACCCATCACTAGAACAGTGGGCAGATCAAAGCAGCCTGAGGCAGCCCTTTGAATTTCCTTTTTCCATTTTGCTTGTAACTTTAGGAAACAAAAATAGACACTGAAATGCCAGCACCTCTGTAGGTAAAATTGATGGCAATGCTGTTAGTTAAAAGATACCATCCAAATTTGCTATGGATACTATAGAAATGAAATATTTTTTCAGCCATGCCTTTCAATCAGCAGCACCTATAAACTCTGAATGGAGACAGCTAATCCAATTCAGCATAATTTTACACATTTATAAATGGTGACACTGCTTAGATTTGGCTTATTTATCATGACAAGTGGGTGCATTGAGAAATGGTCTGGTGATGCATTAGTGTATTTAAATTTAAACTGCTTTGTTCAAAGGCAGGGGAAAAAAAATCCCTTCCATTCTCAGTGCTCCATAAATGTGATATTTCTTTCTGTGTCTGATGATGATGTCCAGGCCGAGAGGTACGAAGAGACACAGCCTAAGGCAGGCTCTCAGAAATGCTGGTACTGTAACTGCTGATGGATCATCCTTGGCAGGGCTGGGAGTTTTCCTCAGGGCTGGCCATCTCAAGGGAAGAGTGTGTTGCTAGTGACTGAACTGATTAATGCAGGAAGGACCTTCAGGAATGTTGAAGCCCCAGGTGATTTTATTCTCACTATTTTGCCAGTAAGTGCTGCAGCTTCTCCTTTCCCTGCCAGATGAGGAGCCAGAGCCCAGGGAAAGTGTTTGGTGCTGTGTGCAGGAGCAGCACCACGAGCTGCTCGGCCAGAGATGTGTCAGTGGGATCAGTTCTGGGATGAGTCAGGTTCCCCAGATCACACTTTCTGAATTACTCTGCCTGGAACATGTTGTGAAATTTCTTTCTGGCAGTTCTCGTTTATCAGAAACCGTTCTGGTTTTTTGGAAAAAAAATCGAGGGGTTTCAGAGCAGTTACGTTTTATGCTATTTCATGTAATTTTATTCACCACTGAATGAATTAATGCACAGGATTGCATTCCCCACTGTATTTCTAAGCCCTTCTTTCCTCAGCTTCCTATACTTATTTTCAATGTCTCTCCCAATGTTTAAACATAATATTTATATATATATATGTGTAATTTCTCCCTGCAAATGCTGAGGTAGAAACACCACCTTTCACCAATTTAGGGGTTTTTAATCATGGAGACACTTAAGGAATTGTGGCTGTAAGACCTGTTGATTTAATTCCTTAGGGGAATCAACAAAGATACCTGGGAATAGACATAAGCAAAGGGAAAGGAGTTGGGTCAAACTGGTCAAAAATCAACCAGGCCTCAGCACATACAGTACTTTTTTATTATTTTGCCTTAGTATTTTCAGCTTGTCCCAGCACTGCAAGTTCAGTTTTGTCAATACATTCAACCCTAGATGGTGTTTGTCAAAATGCACTATCAGGAATAAATATAATTAGAGGGAAAAGGAAATAAAAACCATTTGTTTTACAGAACAGTTTCACTGATAGTTGTCAAAGGGTTTTGAGAGGGAAAAGTTCTGGGGGACTGGGGAAGTTAAGGCATGGGATGATCATTCTTTTAATAAAAATTAAACTATACCTCAGTGCTAAAAAGAAGAGAAATGCTGGTTTTCCTGTGAAGAGCATCACATTTGTCTCCTTTATCCTGCACAGCAGCAGTGCCTAGAAGCTGCAGGCATGGGTGAAGCCTGAAGTGAGGGTCAAACACAAGGTAAAAGCTGGTCTGTGCTCCTGCAACCTTTCCATCTTGCTGTTCATCATACAGGGATACACTGAACAGATTTGCAACTTAAACCTGGAAAGGATTAAAACTCACAAAAGAAAGAAATTCATTCATGTGAATTTCATTCACACAAGATGGGTACCAGATCTCAGTCATGTAAATGAGAGGAATTTCTTTCCCATTATACTTGCATATTAGTGCTGGGTCCCATGGATTTGAAAAGCAATGCAGAATACATTAAAGTTGTCAAACACAGACAAGTGATTATTGTAAGGTCAACTAGAGAGCAAATACCTTTATAAACCTTTCAGCTACAGTGGCCTTCAGCAACAAAGGGCTCAATATGCAGCTACAAGTAAAAAAATGTAAAAAAAATGTTTTAAAAGTGTGATCCTACTGAGGAAAAGCACATATTACAGACAGATGGAGATCCTGCAGTACCTGCTTCTTCAGCTGGAGGAATTGTTTTCCCACCTCATCAGAGGTGAGATGTAATGTTCTTTTTCCTGTTATTGCAGAAAAAAAATCCATTCTTTATCTACTTCTGGAAGACTTTGCTCACTGTTGCCTTCAGATTGTTGTTATTTTGGTCTCCCTACTTCTTCAATGTTCAGCTTTGTCTGCCCTCTTCTCCCTGCTGTATTAATGCTATCTTCAAAGCCCAGCTTCTGGATATTTTCTACCCACGGATTCCATTCCCTGACCTTGGTCCTGAATTTTGGAACAACGTGGCTCACTGAGTCTTTGCTCCATCTCCTCTAATGCTTCCCCCAAAACTCACATTTCCAAAGCTCTTCCATGACTTCCCTCACTTGACTCCCTGTTCCTCAGCCCTGCCAGGGAGCAGCACTCAGTCACCTGCTGCTTTTTCTTGATGTTCTTATTTTGCAAAGTGTAAGCCTTCACATAAAGAATATATAACCCTCTCTATGTGGAAAAATACTTCATGCATGACATCAGAAAAATCATTGCCATGCGCAGAAAATTTCCATCTTACTCTTGAGATCTCCAGGGCAAAGTTCCATGACCATGCTAAGTCCCTAAGTCAGGTGAGATGAGTCCTTAGGGCATATTTGAAATCAAAATTTCCCCACTAGACCTTTTTATCTTCACTTTTCCAAGACTGGGACACACACTTGTCAGACCATTCAATTATTTTCAGAGAGGATATTCTCTACTGCCCTTTCAGCCCTACAAAAAGCAAGGCTGAGAAAATTCCAGACGAAGGAAAGAATCTGTATCTCTGCTGTTGTTTAAAAAGACAATTTGTGTTTCTTCTCAGATGAAAATATCAAAGACATGTGGGTTACTGAGATTGTCTATTTAAGTAAAAGTGTCACACACCAAACAAGGCTTTCATGTATGATATTCTCAAAACTTGGCTCTGTGTTCTGCTACAAAACCATGAGCCGTGGTTGCATTCAGAGTCTGAGCTCTGTGGCTTTACCACAGAACCAAGGATGTTATAAACACCCAGAAACAAAAACAAATGTTCCCCATTCTTTACTTAATGCACTTTCTATGCAGCACACTGTGCCCAGGCTAGTTTTTCTTCTTCTTCCTTCTATGCTAATGTTCCCTCTTTCAATTACAGATTTTGAGTTCAAGTCCCCAGCCCAACCTCTCTGCAAGGGCAGGTGGGAGATCTATCAATACATCAGGTAAACCACTCTGATTATCAATGTGAGCATGGAGGAATGTTCTTCCACCACTGCAGCTGATAAAAAGAAAGAAGCACCTTAAAGCTTTGCTTTGGAGAAGGTAAATCAGGTGTCTCTAGAGTGGTTTGCCCAGCTCCACTTCTCACAGAAGGAACCAAGATTGTCACATTCCTGAGAATAAATTATGCTTAGCATGACAAAGCTGAGTCCACTGTGCAACCTGCTCTAGCCTTGCTGTATATGGATTTTTTTTTGCATTAGATTCCACTGCCTGGGTCAATGCAAACAGCTGGTCAGCAGGATTAAGCCAAGAGGTAATAGAAGTGCATTTCTCCCAAACCCAGTTTTCTGTGGTCCTAGAGCTCCTGACAGTTCATATTCCACTTTATTTTACACTGTTTTTTGAACAGAGAAACTTTGCTGGTACAGAAAACTCAGCAGGGACTGAACTGCCAGATTCTTAGAACAGGAGATTCTTATTCTCCACTGCTGGGAATATTCAAACCCACCTCCATCCCCCTAAGGCTGCTCTCTCCTCCATTGCTGTTTGTATAAAAACTTGTGTCTGGTCATTTTATCTGCATTGTATTTCTGCCACTTACTGCAGACTCACTATTACTGAAATCATTTTTTAAGATAATCTCTCTATAATCTAATGAACAGTTAATTATAATCTCACAGGCAAGTTACAATAAAATTGGGGTCTGTACCCCAACCCCACATCTGGGATCTATTCCCATCTTACAAATTCACATAAGCAATAAATGACATTAATGGGGGAAAGAATCCTGCAGAGCTGAGGCTTGCTTGTTAAAGGATCCTTTGGAGATAAGTTTTGAAGTAAGAAAAAGTTCATTACCATTTCAGTCCTGTTGATGGTATCAATTCCTTCACTTTGCCTGTATCAGTTTCATCTTCATAAGACTGCACCATTTAGAGAGCCCAGTTTCTCACAGCACATAAATCCCCAGGGCTGATTTAGCTTTTCAGGCACAGGTGGGGAAACAAATCTTCATTTTCACCTGGTTTGATTTGTTGTTGTCTCTGGGGAGAGGTGTTCTTCATCTCTGAACTGGGCAGGTGTGTGCAGTGCCTGGTTTCTTCCACTGCTTTTGCCCAAAACTTCAGAGCCATCCAGTTTCCTACCAATCCCATCCTACTGCCTCTGTAGTAAGGGGAAAATTGTCCTATTTTTGCACCTTGCTGCTTTAACTTGAGATCAGAATAGTGTCAGTGCTGGTGACACAGAGCCACGTGACAGAGGAAGTTCTGAGTTTAGGTTAGTGTGGCGTGACTCACTGTCTGTGTTTTACCTAGCACTAAAAATACCTGTTACGAATTTACCACACTCACTTCTTGTGGACTAAAGGTATTGTTTTAGAGCCTCATCTATCACTGCTCTGCTAGCTCAGACATGGAAGAGAAACAGGAGGGAGGGTTTCATGAAGCCTGATACTGCCAGCACACCCACCAAGAGCAGTTTTGTGGTTGGGTGAGTAACAGAGGTGAATGGGAAATGTGAGGGAAGAAATCTGAAAGGGCTGATGCTGATTTAGATGCTGGGTTTCTTTCCCTCCAGTATTTCCTGTCTGATATCTGACAGTACTTGTGGAAATCCCAGAAGCCCTGAGACATCTCAAATGGCATCAGACACCCCAGCTCACACCTATCTGTTGGCTCAGATGACAAGGCTTGCAGGTCTCAAAAAACTTTTCAAACTTGATTTAGGGAGCGCTTCAGCAGAACCAATAACTACTTTTTTAATTGTTATGTTTCATGTCTATTGTCTCAATACACAATTCCAAGGGTTTGTCTCCATCCACTCCATCATAATAATTGAAACCACCTCCAGAACTTCCACAAATGCTGTAGGCACCAAAAATCCATGAATATGGGGAGAAACAGAAATTCCCATCTGCCTTAGGAGAGCTAAATGTTCTCCTAATTCTGCAAGTGACAGAAAGGCTAAATTCCAGTGAACACAATTACACCAACCTCTCTGTTTGGCCCATTTACTACCTCCAAGTGTCGCAGACATCTTTTTGTGAAATCCTTTCTTAGGATTTTTGCTGCTGAAGCTGAGAAGTTTCAGCAACAAGATGTAAACAATGGTTATCTGCTGCTGTGCAATGCAACAGGTCTGTCTGTGATTGGCCCATCTTGGATGTTTATAATTAATGGCCAATCAAGGGCCAAGCAATCTCGGACAGAGTCCGAGAGAGCTGCTTTTGTTATAATTCTTTTCTATTATTAGCTTAGCCTTCTGAAGAAACCTTTCCTTTTAATTTCTTTTTAGTTAGTTATAATGTAATATATATATCATAAAATAATAAATCAAGCCTTCTGAACATAAAGTCAACATTCTCGTCTCTTCCCTCATCCAAGAACCCTTGTGACCACTGTCACATCCAAGTGCAGAGAAATGGAGTCCCAGGACACTTTTGGGGTGTGGGAAGTGAGAATAATTGGTAGAGGCTGATGAATTTTGTGAATGAAGGAATGAGAGAACAGTGGACATCAGGACAGCAAGAGAAGGAAATAGTGGCACCTTGTCATGGGGACAATAAATTGGAATAAGTGCAGAGGGAAAATGAGGAGGCAAACAAAACATCAAAACATCTCAAGGTAATGTGAGGGCAGTATTTCAAACCAATAATAGCAGGAGGGCAACACTGGAACAGCTGTGGAGGGATGCAGAATCCAGGGAAAGCTGAGCTGTGCAAAACACCACAGGCTGTGAGGCAGGTCATGCCCAGATGTGCTGGCCTTTTAAAAGATTGACATTTTCATATCATGCCAACTCAAGTTGATTGGCTAATTACCAGCAAGGTGAAAAACAACAAAAAAAACCCTAAAAAACAAAGCTAATCTCCCCTAAAAATGTAAAAAGTCAGAAAGCTGGTGAAGAAAAAAAAATCTACCCTGCCATTCCCCACTCCCTGGATTCTTCCAATCCCTTGGCTATTTTACCACTCACACAGCAAGGATGTTGATTTTTTTAGGGGCAAACCATGTAGTTTCCTTGGGCACAAAGATGGAATGAAGTTTTGGGCACAGTTCACTCCAGAGGTCAGTATGGTCCTGACCTCAGCAGCTCTGCATCCTCTCTGCAGTCTTCCCAAACTATTCCAGGAGGTGCCATGACATGAAACCAACGAAAGACATGGAGATGCTGGAAGAGGTCCAGAGAAGGGCAGTGGAGCTGGGGAAGGGTCTGGAGCACAGGTCTGATGAGGAGAGGCTAAAGGATCTGGGGGAGCTCAGCCTGGAGAAAAGGAGGTTGGGAGAGGATCTTTTCACTCCCTAAAACTGCCTGGTAGGAGGATGCATGGATTACATGCCAAGTACCTACTTTTTCTAGAAAGAGGAGTAAAAACCACATAAAGAGAAGCACTTCTGAAGATATATAAGATATTTTGAGACAATTAAGAGCAATCATGGCAATATCTGCATTCATTCACAGCTCCTCCCAGTGTGAAGACTGGTGCAACAATAAACCCAAAAGTTGACAAGTTTGATCAAACACGTTGGTGAGAAGTATGGGAGGAAAAGCCAGTGTTTTAAAAGGTTATGATGGTTGCAAAGGAGACGGCTCTTGAAAATGGGAGCAAAATATTTTATGTGACAATGAAGGAGTTAAAAGTCAAAGGGAGGCAGGCACAAGGTCACACCAAGACCTGGGAAATTCCCCTTCCAAAATTCTTTCTTGATCGGAGAAAGGAGTATGGTTGTGAAGGTCAAAGAAGATACTGCAGTTATTTAGATGAGAGAAGACAAAAACTTGAGCAATGTGGATGAAATGAAAAGACTGGATCCCAGAAAGGCTGTGTGTGATCCAGCTGCAATGTGGATGTTCACCTTCTCTCAAGTGCACCATTTCTGCACATTTCTCTGTCTGATGTGTGCAAGTTCAGAAGAACCCAACATCTGATCATCAATTAAAAGAATGTTTGCCCTTTATGATGAGTTGGTTAAATGTTGTGGGTTTTCTTAAGAAGAGACTAATGAGTTGTAGGTTGGAGTGCCTTATGCTGAGATTCAGATCTGCAATCTGCTTCAAAGAGGTTTTTGAAGTCTTGAGGGAAACAAGCTTTTAGCTTTCAGGGAAAGTGAGAGTACATGATCTCAACTTGCTGCTGATCTGATAACTCTTTAATTTTAATCACCCTGACAGTCTGTGGTAAAACATGTGGTTAACTATTTCGGGTGCAGTCACTTCTCTCAAAGCCACAGTCCGATGTCGTTTACAAGGCGAATCCTTTGATAACACAAAGGTACAAGGGGATTAAAACAACCCTTATGCAGATTAGCTGTTAAACTGCTCACATACCTTTCATTGTTGCCTTCTTCAAACTTTGTGACTTACTAAACAGCAAGACAAAGTAAAGTAAAAAGGGCAGAAAATATCAAAGTGAGGAAATGAAAAAAAGGGCATTGCAGGGCTGGGGCTGGGAGTCACAGGTTAAGTTGCTGTTGGTCTTTCAAGGAGAAAGCACTTTGGGAGTCAAGGGCAGACTCCAAATGATGAACAGCTATCAGGGACTCGAGGGCCTTTGGCAG
>NW_005054573.1:613390-616873 GCF_000277835.1 Geospiza fortis
GAGAATATGATGACTAAGAAATTTCAGTCCTGATAGCTGTTGCTGTTGTGCATAAGCATAAAGGACCACGGATCATGCACCCAAAGATCCAGAGTGCCAGGTCTGGTGCAACCAGACTATTTGATTCTTTAATTTCTCAGCCTTTGGACCTTAAATAATCATTAAGTAGTGCCTTTATCAACCTCTGGGTCCCCAGCTCAGCTTAAGCAGGCTTTTCAAGTGCACTGAAATGATCTAACTTAATTCATTCCAACTGATTGAGAAGTATATTTAGATATGATTTGCTGATGACACAACATTTCACGTCCTTGTTTTGGGACAAGTTATATTTAGGTTTGCAAACTTATTTCACAGTAATCTGCTCTTTGGTGTCCTCAGACAGAACTGAAAGTCTATGCCCATTCCCAATGTTTGCTTATAGACAATTGCAACTTTTAATTGCTTACTTTTGCCTATTGTGCCTCACTCCGTAGACTGAGGTCTGCACACTCTGGTGGTGGTAGCTGCTTTCCAAAACAATTTTTAACAGCTTCATTAAGAAAATGTTGGTAATAATCGTTCTTCATTAAGAAAATGTTTCATGTTGTCCATCTGCTGGACATGTCTGGTATTGAGAACAGGGCAGTCCTTGAGCCATAAAGTAAAATGCCAGGCTGTCCTGATTCTCAGGCTTTCTATTTGCAGGTGTATGCCCACTTCTTCCACCGACTGAATTTGCTGATGTTACTGCTGACATGTATCCACCAGAGACCAAACTGTACTATACGTGTGACCCTGGCTATGACAGAGAAGCTAGTGCATACCCAGGAATTCAGTGTAAGATTGAACAGCAGGGTGCTGTTTGGATATACAAACCATTTAAATGCTTGGGTGAGTGAGTGTTGGGGTTTTTTTCTATACATAGAGGTGTTTCTCCTCCATGTGTAACTTGGTATAAAACAAATCTGGGCATTAACAAAAGATCTTTTGTGCTTATTTTTCTAAGTTAGAACTTGAAACAGTTTTATCCTACCTCTAGAAGTTTGGGTGCTCTGGCACTTTGTTCTGATATTTGTCCTGCTGTAACTCAACAAATGTAACTTCACCACAGGTAAGAAAAACTTGTCATCAGTGGCTCCCATGATGGAGTTAGAACTTACACAGAAGCCAGAGTTAGAACCAATGAGCTCTGCACCCCAGAAGCAAGAAGACCTTTCAGAGTCCAAACAAAAAGGTAAATAAGAGATCATTCTATACTTCTCCTGGTGATTTCTATGGAAGTAGTGTAAAAATGGTGAATGGTATTTAATTATTTTGCAGACACAGGGAAAGAAACGATTTCTGTAATATCTTGGCTGAATAAGGTGATACAGTATAAGCAAATGAGTCTTTTACATCCTAACCAAAAATTAGAAAGGCTTGCTATATCCTGCCTGTCTATATTTTCTAAGAACACAAGATTTTCAAGAACAGAAGCGGCATGCAAAATCTGTCTGCTTTAACCATGTGCTGCCTTGTGCTCCCACAGATTTCTGTGGTCCTCCCAAGACCATTCCACATGCCTCCATAAGGCTGCCCCAACAGCATTACGTGGGACAAGTCTTACATTTCAAATGCCAGACAGGTTATGATAAGAGACCCCCCACCTTTGGCAGCAGGACGTGCAAGGAAGTGAATGGCAAAACCTTCTGGACCCCCCTTGATATGAGATGCACCAATGACAGCACCCAGTGGCCACCACAGACCATTGAGCCAGGTAAGATGGTTGTCATTACACCACAGCAATGTCCTGACCTGCTCATGTGGAGTTCAGACCCCCAGCTGTCGTGGGGAGAGTGGGAGCTTCAAAAAATTTACTAAAGAAGCTCTGCCACTGAGGGGAAGAAAGAACTCCCTTGTGTATTTAA
Organism: Geospiza fortis; assembly: GCF_000277835.1. NCBI lineage: Eukaryota > Metazoa > Chordata > Aves > Passeriformes > Thraupidae > Geospiza > Geospiza fortis. Next base: position 615,277 of record NW_005054573.1, read on the forward strand.
ACACCTTCACAGAAAGGGGTTGAAATGAAGGCAAATCCTTCCTTAGCCTCAGATTTTGTCAGCAGTTTAAATTTAAGGAATCACTCTGTCCTGCAAGTTCTGTTGATGGCAAATCAGATGTATTTATATAAAAAGGAATTGTTTATTAAGACAAATGAACAGGAGGTAACAGACAAAAGACTTTCATCAGAATTACTTACTACACAGTATAAAATTAAAATAACTACTAGCAAATTATAGCATTATATAAAACTGTATCAAGATACCTATATTAAAGCAAACAAAAGAAATAGTATTGATTAGGAGTCAAATATAACTTACCACTGATCTGATGATAATGTACACAGACATTAGAGTGAAGATTCCTTCACTCAGTCCCTTGGGAAGTAACCATGAAATAGGTGTCCCTACTCGTGGGAGAAGCTCCACACATTTCCAGGAAAATGTACAGATTTCTGCTTTGTGAAAGTTTGCTGTGGCTTTTGTATCTGTAAAATGAATGGCTGTCAGTGAGAAATTCAGCCTATTTTGTCATTCCAGCCCTTGTGACCATACCAGACCACTGCACACACTGTTTAGCATCAGCCCAGCACTTTCTCCCCTATTTCATAGATCTATTTCTCTGTGGTGCCTGGTTCAGAAGTCACAATTTGGTGTCTGGTCTTTTTCATCATGACACCATTGAAAATTTCACTTGGTGCTATCCAGATAAAAGAATTTCTTGCTGTGATAGATACAGCCCTTCAACAAAGCAGTCCTAGAAAATAATACAGCCTATTGGAATTATATCTATTTAAAAATTACAAATATTTTAGAATTTTTAAATTTGGATTGTGAAAAACACGGGACTGGATTAAAAAAGAAGCCCCCTTGGCCTTTAATTTAATGAAACAGTAATTCCAGTTTCCTGCAAAATGCTCCCAAACCTCAGCAAAGTCAGGTCCTTGCAAATAGAGCACCAAATGTTTATTCCCCTAAAGTGTTGCCTTTGTATTTGTTATGATCTGATTTCTGTAATGAAGCTGGAACTTTCTCAGTTCTCCTTCAGCATTCAGCACAAAAAATTTATCAAGAAACCACTATTACAGGCTGTCTTGTTAAAAATCTTGCCCCATATAGGAGCAAGTTCAGAGCTTCCTTTTCTGGATAAGAGAGAAATTCAATTAATTTCTTGCACCAGGGAAGGTTTAGCTTACATTTCTGGACAAAACCAGGTCCTGGTTGAAACTACGTTTTCAATTATTATCTTGACACCTTGAAAGTCATTCTTCTAGTCTTATATGAAGTAAAGATCTTAGATGGATCCCATTCTAGTTCACTTCATGCCCACCATTAACAGGTATCAGGTTGGTCAGCAGATATGTTGGTATCCAGGCTGGAAAGATCTGTTGATGGCCAAGAAACAAACATGGCAATTTTAAAGTGTTCTGTGCAGAGGGAGAGCTGTCAGACTCCACCCTTGGAACTGCTTTGGTGCTGGAATGAGCTGGCTCTTTGCCTGACTGTCCTCATCACTGCTCTGATGATCTTCATCAGAAGAGCAAATTGATACAAAAATCAAGAATTTCTCTCTCTCCATAGGTGTGAATCTTCTGTC
>NW_005054573.1:616883-631893 GCF_000277835.1 Geospiza fortis
TCCTCATCAGGGACACTGCCAGTGACAGGTATGCCATTTTATTAAAGACTTCACTACCCAGAGCACTTAGTTGCTCTTTCAGTTTGGTGTTCTATTCCAAAGAGATCCATTCCTGTTAGAAGAGCTACTAAATATGCTGCAAGACAAATCTATACCCATGTATTGTGGGAGAAGTTAGTAAAGACAGTATAAACAGATTGTCTAAGCTTTTATAAAGAAGTTTTCAAATATTTGTAAGGAATGTAAAAGAGAATAGATAAACCAAAAGCCAGTTTTTTTTAATGGAGCCATTTTCAGATTCTTCTCTGAGACTTTCTGTGAATTCAGTGAATCACTTCAACTGGAAAAAAAGCAGAAAAAAATGTAAATATTTAAATGCTGAGGTTTTTTCACATTTTCAAAGGAATAAAAAAGATGGGCAAATAAAACATTTCTTCACAGCTACACCAGTGCATTTAGATCAGTCTGAAGAGATTTTCTTCTCCCCTTTCCCCATCTTCCACTCAGCCATTAGCTGATGAAATAGAGATTATGTCTGACTGTGCACATGCTCAAGACTTTGCACAAGGGCTCTTGATTTCAGCTGGAGTCTGTCAAAAACTGTAGTGCACATTATGGTGAGAAGGAATAATGGACTGAGATGAAGGAACGGAAGGAGGAGTTTTGCAAACTACTCCAGAGACCACAACATCAGTTGTCCCTGGTTATATGACTCTGGTCAATGTCTAGTTGATTGGGTCCTGGGAGCAATGGGGAAACATGGAAAAATTCCTGCCTCTGGGCAGAGGGGCAAGATGAGACCCTATCCCTAATCTTGCCTGTTTGTCCCAGATGGAGTAAATGTAATAACAAAGATAACTCCAAGTGCTAACCATATTGATTTTCAGGTTTTACAGCTATCTGGTTTGTTCTGCTTATCATTCCCACTGCCTTTGTGTAACTCACCAAGCAGCCAATAAGGTAAGTGGGACAAAATGAGGAAAATGTGAAATCTAACCAAAAAATCCCTGGAGGTGGAAGAGTTGTCAACTGGATCAGCCTTTCCCTATAGCACTGCTGAGATTTCTGGACATCCTCTTTGATGTTAAATATGAGCCAGGATTTTGGGATTGTCTGATTCAGCTGTTAAATACTGGCACAAGAAGAGGAGGAATCAGAGCTTTTGAAATAAAAAAATCTTAGAACAAGTTGCCCAGAGAGGTTGTGGACTTCTCATCCCTGGAAGTGCCCAAGGCCAGGTTGGACAGAATTTGGAGCAACCTGGGATAGTGGAAGGTGTCCCTGCCCGTGGCAGGAGGATGGAATGAGATGGGCTTGAAGATCCCTTCCAACCCAAATCATTCTGTGATTCTGTAATTCTAAAAAGCAGTCTTTGTCCCAGCCATTGTGGAACTGAGAATGGCAGTTCAAATAATGGGTGGGAGATTTATTCTGTGGGAAAATTAAGGTTAACTATGCAAATACGTTGTTTCAGATAGATTATGCAATCAGTTTTTTCTGTCTGGCCAAACTGTGGGAAGTCTGGGGGAGCATCTGCCACCACAACCACATAATTCTGTTTCTTTCATCCCCCTTATTTCAGAGTTGTGTCACGACAACTTTGTACTTCAGATTTATTTCACTCTGGCCTCCTCCCTGTTTCTGTCACTACACTGAGATGCACCAAGGCTGTTCCTGTTCACAGGCTCCCCTGCCTAGTTAAGCCAAGATGTTCCTATTTAACATTTGGGAATTCTCCCCTTCTCTCTCTTTGCTAATCCTCATCCCTGTTCCTCTTCATGTTCCTTACTAATCACTGCTGCTTCTTGAAAAGTGGGAAAGGAGGACCTTGTGAAAGCACACTAGAAGTGGATTTTTGTCCGTTCATGGCTGGATAAAGCCATAAAAAGTGTAAACAATGCTTTGAAGCAAGCTTTAGTGAAGATAGTCAACCATAGTACAGATTGCCTGGGCCATTGTAGGATTTCTGAAAATGTGCTATGGGACAAAGTGTCAAGAATGATCTACATTGTACTGGCTCTGTGGTGGAACAGAGGTGAAATAGCCAATGACAGATGAAAGAGTAACTGAGACCCTAAATGGTGTCTTCTCCCAAAAATAGTCTGTTGTTTTTCATAGTAAATATAGAAGAAGCCATAGAAAACCTGTGTTTTCCCATCTGTAGTAAAGTGTTTTTCCTGTTGTAGGGAAGACGTCTCAGGGAATAGTGGCATTCAGATGCAAACTTGTGAAAATAATGACTTGCCACAGAAGAAACCAGATTGTACCAGTGACCCCAAGACCAGCAGTGGCAAACGAGGAGGAAGCCTGGACACTCAAATCCAACGTGTGAAGGCAGCAGAAGATGTTACAGCTCAACTCTTATGGGGACAGCATGACTTTCCACCTACAGTGTGGGATTCACATTCTCTGAACCTGAGAGAAGAAGTGAGAGAAGCAGAGGAAAGAATGATCAAAACAATTCTTATCTCATTTGCTGCTCCTGTGTTGTGCCAAAGTAGAATGCAATGTGGAGATTGTTCACCCAGTGATGGTGTTTTGTTTCCTTGGCCTGTCAGGGCCGGGTGTGTGTGCAGACTGTGGGTCAGCAGACAGCCATGAGATGCTGGGCAGTTGAGTTGAGTTGAGTGCTTTGTGCAGATTGAGTTTAGATGTAGTGTAATAATATAGAATAATATAGTATAATAAAGTAATTAATTAGCCTTCTGGTAAAATGGAGTCCTCCTCGTCATTTCTGCCGGAGGTCGGGCAAAAATATCACTGATACTACAGAGGAGGACTGCACCCCATCACTGACTGCTGGGGAAAGAGCCCTGCCTGAAACTGCTTCCCAAACCCACTTCTCCTCCCCCTCCTACCACGCAGCAGATGTGTTTCTAATATAACTGCAGCCCCTCCCAAGCCACCAGGAGCACATATGGACCATTCTCCCAAGCACACTAAGTGGTGCCACTGTCATTTCAGCCCACACACCATCCTCCCCACAAACAGAGCGGCTTTGCTGGACGCCTGGTGTCCCCCTGCCTCTTCCCCACCCAGGTGGGTCAAGCACAGGCACACCTTTCTCCTCAAATTGTTCCCCTTGGAAATTAAACCCCTTCACCCCCTGCACTGCAGCTGAAAATCTGACTGGATTCTGTTATGGTTTGCTATATACATGCACTCCTCATCACTCCCCTCTTCCCAATTATTTTGGATTTGTGCCTTCCATGACAGTTCCTCCATCATTCCTCCAGCTCAGACAAGGATGATGCAGATCATGGCAGCCAAATTATTTGACAGCTCCTTTCGTAGCTGCAGAGACTGAGAGAGCCCAGCACAAAGGCATCTGAGGACAGGCTCAAGCACACATAATACTTGACGTGTTCTTGTATTATTGGGAATTTGCAATGTCTGGATATTCTTCTGCCTCTTTTTAGCCACACTTGGCTGGGTAAGATGGGTTTCACCTGGATGAATGCATGTATCTGTGTCTCAGGCAGGCACTGGGGAAGGAACAAGTCCCTTTGGAGAGCAGTTCTTCTCACCCTATGGCCTATATATAAAAAATAATAATTATATATTATATATAATAATACACACATTATTATTCTGTAATAAATGTATGTGAATATGTATTTATTTATACACACAGAGAGACATATAGTTATTTATGTATATACAGGTCAAATGACTCAGGGTCTTGACCTGTTTCTCTGCATTGATTTTAACAATGCCCAGATTGATCAGATTAACTACAGATGCTTACATGGCATATGACAAAAGCCAAATGGGATGGATCCCTTCCTTATAATTCAGAAGACATGAGGAGGTTTTGGTCTTGTTTTCTGTTTCTAGATAGAGTGTATGTGTCATTGCTTTACTGGTTAGTATTCCTGTTGAGTTATTCTCACTCTATAGCCTTGATGTTTGTATTTCCCATGGCTTTTTTTATTCCTGTTGGGATGGGATTTATTTGTACTACTTATCTTATTGCGTGAACCCTCAGTAAGCTCATAGATAATGTCAAGTATGCTGGGAATGTTGATCTGCTGGGAGGTAGAAAGGGTCTGCTGAAGGATCTGGATAGGCTGGATCGATGCTGGGAGGCCAACAGAATGAGGTCCAACAAGACCAAGTGCTGTGTCCCACATTTCAGCCACAATAACCCCAGGCAGTGTCACAGGCTGAGGCAAAGTGGCTGGAAAGTGTCCCAGTGGGAAAGGACCAGGGGTGGCTGGTGACAGCAGCTGAACATGAGTCAGCTGTGCCCAGGTGATCAAGAACGTTGATGGCATGATGACTTGTAACAGCAATAGTGTGGCCAGCAGGGATTGCCGTCCTGTGCTTGGCACTGGGGAAGCCCCACCTTGAGTCCTGTGTCCAGTTCAGGGAAGACATTGAGGTGCTGGAGTGAGTCCAGAGAAGGACAATGAAGCTAATGGAGGGCCTGGTGGGCAAGTCCTATGAGGAGTGGCTGAGGGAGCTGAGTTTATTTATCCCAGAGAAAAAAAACAGGCTCAGGAGAGACTTTATTGCTCTCTTCAACTCTGGTGAGTGTCTGTCTTTTCTCCCAGGGAACCAACGACAGTCCCAGGACACAGCCTCAAGCTGCACCAGGGGAGGTTCAGGGGAGGACCTCAAGAAGAATTTCTTCCCTGAAAGGGTGGTTAAGCATTGGAATGGGCTGCCCAGGGAGGATGTGGAATCACCATCCACGAAAGTGTTCAAGAAATGACTGAACATGGCACATGGTGCCACAAGGTGGTCAAAGATTGGACTCAATCATATTGGAGGTCTTTTCCAACCTAATTGATTCTGTTATTCTGTGACACGGCCCTCCACTCTGAATGAGAATAAGGGTTTGAAAAGTACATTCAGCAAGAGTAAATAGGAAGCCATTTCCTCTTTCTCCTCTTTTCTCCTTTTCTTCTGAGAAGGTCCTCAGGCTTGGATGGCAGTAAAGGAGACCAACCCTGAAGAGGTCCATGTTGGAAGTGAGGGGAATAGCCATTCACACAGACAGTGGGTATTCAAAGAGAAACTCTCCACTTGACAATGCTGTCTTCTAGATGATATAGAAACATAAAAACACCATTTGGTTTTAAAAGAGAGCTTTTAATTTATGTCAGATAGGAAAATACCTGTAAATTTAATGTGTGCTCTGAAAACAGAGGTATGTTCTAAGACTAGTTCTCAGATTTCTATTTTATGAGTTTACCTGGCATATAATGCTTTCATATAGAAAATTCTGGTACCACCATTGCCACTGAGAAACTTTGATGTGCATTATATAGGAGTGCTCCTCTTGTGCCACATGAGCAGGAAAAGTGTGTGTTACACGCACTGGAGTTACATAACTGGAGTGATATGTGTTACTGCACTTCATGGGGTAAAGATGGGCAGGTTTGGATTCTCTGTCTGCAGCTATATTCCAGGGTACACACTGAGACAACTGGGAGTGTTCAACCTGGAGAAGAAATTACTCCAGGGAGGCCTTGGTGCCGCTTTCAGTGATACTAAAGATCCTCCAGGAGGGCTGGAGAGGGAATTTGGACATAGGCATGAAGTGACAGGACAAGGGCGAATGGCCAGTTTGGACAGGGCTTGGAGCAGCCTGGGATAGTGTCCCTGCTCATGGCAGGGAGTTGGAACTGGATGATGTTTCATGTCACTTCTGGGTTTTTTTCTGGGATAAACAATTCCATAAATCAATGAAGCCCCAGGAAGTGTTTTTCCCCTTTTCCCATAGTAGTACAGCTGCTTAAAACAAGTTTTTTGCAGCTGTTAGAAGAAAAGGATGTGATGTGTTAACCTGGAATATCTGCATGTGTATTTACAAGAGCTGGCTTATACATTCCCAGACTATGTGGTCAATGGCTCATGTTCTGCCTTCCTCACCTGTGCTCACTGATAATCACAATCTGTCTGTTACTCTTAAACTGCTGTTTTCTGAAGACTTCTCATGCTTGAAACTGGAAGACACTTAGCAGCCAAAACTTCTCCTCATTTTTTAATTTTCCTTTTTTCCTCTCAAAAATCAAGATAAAAATACTTGCTTTTAAATCTTTTTACATATCTAAGATCCAGAGTTCACCTAGACACAAAGTGGTTGTGGGTAGCCATAGTAATTAAATTCCACCTGCATATAAACCTCAAGGGAAGGGCAGAGATAAATCACTGTATTTACTCCCTGAAGGATGGAGGCAGTGCAACCTGTTTACTTCCAGCTCAGAATCACTGGCTCAGCCTTCTTGAGCTTGCAGGTTTTTCTATCATATTTCTATCACACAATTTCATTTGCTTGAGGCTTTGAATATTTTGTGAGGGTAGTGGGGAAAAATGTAACTTCATGTGAAAAGAAAAACAAAAGGATGCCAACTTGCACTCCCAAGGTACAGTACTGCCATTGAATGGTGTTGGAATTTTCTGGACTTCTTCAGCAGCTGATGCAAAACCCCTCAAACCCACTGGCACAGCAGAACCATCAGTCCAGCACTTGAGACAGATCAGGGTGATCTTGAGTGTATTTTCTCTCTTAGTTCTCTTTGATATGTGAATCTGCCTTCTTGGAAGATTCTTTAAATTATGAAGCATTTTGAGGCTCTGAGTTTACAATGAATCACAAATTAGCAGTTCCTTAAAAATAGTATCAAGTAAAATCAGACTTCTTTTGCTGAAGCAGTTATTATTTTCAGAGTAAACATGAATGTGACGTGGATTCTCAGAGGCAGCTCGTGTTGTGGCCTTTGAGTATTTCTTAGAATGGATCTGATGTTTACATAGATATAAATAATCATCTGGATAATCTTGCTGAGCCACTCTTGAATGGAGTGCCATCCACCAAGGGAAGGATATATCTGAAAGTGCAAAAAAACTTTATATATTTGGGGTTTGTTGTTGGCTGTTGGAGGTCCAATATTTGCAGAGTCACTGTGTGAAATCTGAACTTGTAAATCCCATTGAAGGAGAACCCAGACAATAACCAAGAGCAACAGTAAAAAAAACCCAACAAAAAAAAAAAATTATGGAAACTCTCCTATTGTGTAATTAGTTTGAACAGGTTTGGTGGTTCTTGTGTACATGGAGTGTAACTTCACACAATCTCATCCACGTACACAAGAGATAAGTTCCACAGAAATCAAAGGAGTTTTAATCTTATACAACTTTTATAATAGGTGTGGCCTTTGTATCCAGAGGCTAAGATGGTTAAGCAAACATCTAATATTTACTTAATGTCTTAATCTGACTTTGGTTGTGAAAATAAACACATGAGAATAAATATTTGGGTTTTGATAAATTTAACTGTCCTCTCTTTTAAAAGCTCCCAGCAAGATAAAGCACTTAGATTACTGAAAGTAGTCTTGTCTTTCCTTTTTCTAGATTAGCATTTCATTTAAGACAGGAAACTCCCAGGGGAACCTCCTGTGAGACTCAGGAATGACCCTCATGCCTTTGGTTATGAGTTGCCAGGAAAAAGCATCTCCCTGCATGGTGAGATGAAGAGCTGGGCATTTTCCCTGGAGAAGCAGCAGGAGATTGGCCTCGTAGTGCCACAAACAGAACATGTTTCATGCAGAACCACACACACTACATTTGCTGCCTACATGACAGAGATCTGGTAGCTCCCATGTGTCCAACCCAGGAGATGGGGATGGCATCTGCTTTGCCCAGGGGATGGCAAAGCACCAGGAAGCAGCTCCCCGGCTGCCTTCCCAATGAGCAGCCAAAGATACTCCTGGGTGGACCAAAGGAGTTTTGCCCAGTAGAGGACAGGTTATGCAAATGTCTTAATTTTCTTGTTTCCTTCTCTTCCAGAACAGCACATGACAAATGGTTCATTTAATGCAATCTGAACCCTTGGTGTTACTGGAAAAGGGCTAAGCCAGCTGCATGATCCAACACTTTGCAGTAAAGTGGCTTGAGGTAGCAGTGTCTCCGCACAGCTCCCAGCAAAATTAATTTTTTTTATGCTGGCTAAAATCCCTGTGACACACTGGAGCCCAGAGCTCTCCCCAAAGATGGACAGACACAGAGCAAACTGCAAAATTACCCTGCCATGTCAGTGCAGCTGCACCTTCCCATGGAACACAGGTGCTTCCCACCCCACCGTGGGCATGGAGCAGCTCTGGGCTCAGCAAAGGGCTCCATTCCCACTGCCCATTCACAGCAGGCTCAGCAGAAAGCAGAGGCAATGCCAGATGAAAGGTGCCTGGCAGCATGCTTGTGGAGCTGGGGCAGCCCTCTGCTCAGCTCCAAGCTGGCTTCCTGGGAGAAGCACAGAATTATTTCTGTTGGAAAAGGCCTCTGGGATCGTGGAGTCCAACCTTTGACCTATCACCACCTGCTCAAGTGGACCATGGCATTGAATACCACATCCAGTCTCCAGGAATTGGGATTCCACCACATCCTCAGGCAGTCCATTCCAATGTTGAATCGCCCTTTATGTGAAGAAATTCCTCCTGATGCACCACCAGAATCTCCCCTGGTGCAGGTTGAGGCCTTGCCCTCTCATTGTCTCGCTGGTTGTCCAGCAGAAAAGGCTGATCCCCACCTGGCTACACCCCCTTTTCAGGGATCTGGAGAGAGAAATGATCTCTCAGAGCCCCCATGTCTGGGCTAAAGAACCCCAGCTGCCTCAGCTGCTCCTCACGGGCCTTTCCCTGCAGGGCCCTCAGCAGCTCCATGGCCTTGCTCTGCACTGCCTGCAGAGGTGGCCTCGGCCCATGGATCCAGCCTGTCTGCAGAGCCTTCCTGCCCTCCAGCAGCTGAGTCTCCCACCAAACTTGGGATCATCCATGATCTTCACTGGATCCCCTCATCCAGATCATCAGGAAAGATCTTCAATGGTACTGGGCCCCACACTGGTCCCTGGGGACAGCGCTTGTGGCCGGACACCAGCTGGATGTGGCACTGTTCACCAAGGCTCTCTGGGCCTGCACATGCAGACAGCTCCTGAGCCAGCCAGGAGAGGACCTCTCCAAGGCCTGGGCTGACAACTTTTCCAGGAGAATGCTGTGGGAGACTGTGCCAAAGGCTTTGGTGAAGTCCAGGGGAATGCTTCCACAGCCTCCCCCCTCATCCTCTGGGCCGGTCATCTGGTCATCAAAAGGAGATGAGGTTCACTATTGTGTTTTTATTTTCTTTTCTTTGTTGTCAGGATTGGAACGAAATGTGCAGGAGAGAGTGTTTCTCATGTTTGGTCTTCAGTGTTTATTATTAATTCTTATCTGTGTTACAGCCTTAAAAAGTGTGAGTTCTATGGCATTCAACTAACAAGGTACAAAATGGCCCACTATCTTTCTCAACAAGGTCTTTTAAGGCTGAAGTGTGCAATAAGGAATGACACCTAAAGTATTTTTACTTTTAATGCAATAACTAATCACTCAATGTCCACAATGCAGACTTTTCTAACCAATTACTTAATGCTACACAAACCCATGAAGAAGAAGGTGAAGAACAACAACCAGCCAGTGCCCAAAAACCTCCCTTTTGCTTTATATATATTGCTATATTCAAAAATGTTAAACCCTAAGTTTTTCACCCTTTGCTAATACATACTTCTATTCAAACTATGCACCTATAATTTCAGGGTTATCAATCAATTTTGGAAGCCTTCTCCACAGCCTCAGGTCAAATTCAGTGTTCCCTGGAGGGTCTATGCCTTTCAACACAGAAAGTTTAAAATTCTCAGCATCCAGGCTTCCAAGAGTTTGCTAGGCAGGACCTGCCTTTCCTAAAGCCCCGCTGGCTGGGACTGATGCCTTGGTTCTCCTGGATGTGCCCTGTGATCACACTGAGGACAATCTGCTCCAAAACCCTTCTGGGAAGCAACGTTAGGTGCACACATCTGTAGTTCCCCAGATTCTTCTTCCAGCCCTTCTTGTGAATGGGTGTCACAATGGCCAAACTCCAGGCATGTGGGACCTCCCCAGTGACCCAGCACTGATAGAACTGATGGAGAGCAACAGTTCTCATATGAAATAGGGCAGAGTCCAAGCTGATCCTTTTCTCTCTTGGGCTTCCCAGGTATTTCACAAGCTTGCTGTGGGTGGCAGGGCATTTCTGATTACTGCCAGGGCTGAAGGTCCTGGGAAGGGCCTGGGCAGTTGACAGAGGTGATACTGATGGGGTTGGTGTGTTGGTTTTGCACAGGCTGGATTTTGGGAGTGGGGGCGCCACAGAGGTGGCTTCTATGAAGCACTGCTAGAAGCTTCCACCATGTCTGGCAGATCCAGCCCCTGATGGCTCTGAAGAAGGACATGCTGCTGGCCACAGCTGGGCCAATTAGCGATGTTTGCAAAACACCTGCAATAAGATATTTAAGAAGAAAATCAAAGAAAAGTGGGACATGCTGTTTGAATTCCAGCCAGAGAAGAGGAGGAGGTGAGAACATACAAGGGAACAGAAAGGAGGCACCAACAGGCACCAGGGTCTGCATGCCAGTGAAGTTTTGGGAGGACTGTGTGCCTGTGGTAGGGACTCCTGTTGCAGCAGTTTTGCTTGGAGTGCTGCTTCTGAGAGTGGAGCCACACTGGAGAAGTTCAAGGAGAACTGTCTCCTGTGGGAGGGACCACACGGTGCAGAAGAGGAGAGACTCCTCTCCCTAAGAATCAGTAGAAGTGTGTTTGACCAAAGTTGGCTTAAACAAACTGGTTGAGTCCTGTTCTTCCTTTTGTCTCTGTTAACCTGGGACTGATGTCTTAAACAAAGTGGGGTTTAGCCAGAATGAGGGAGAAGGCCAAGAAGAAGCAGATCTGGTGGAGGTGGGGCAAATTCCTCCTTTCTGATGGGGCCCAACTGACAGAACTAAGCAGGGCCAGCAGTAGTCACATCATTAGAAGGGACCATTAACCATCCAAGACCCCAAAGTGTCTCCAACACCACAGTGCTGCATGATTCAGTGTAAAACCCCTCCCAGGGGAAAAGTGGTGCAATCCCACACAGTCCTGAACTCAAAGAACCCATAGAAATCTTCAATGCAAAGCCCCCCACCCCAAAGGATCAAGAGTGAGGACATCAAAGTTGGGAGTGTCCTTCCTGAATCCCTGGGGATATCTTGTATGAGCTGTTGGCACCCTGGCCCACTTTGTTCATGCCCATTCACAGGAGAATAACTGGTGTCTGGTGCTGACACTTGTGTGGGTGTTCTGGCATCCTCTGATTGCATTTGCACACCCAATGTCCTGCAAGGATGCTCTGGGCACTGTGGCTTTACTGGTGGGTGTAGAAATTTCACTGAGAAGCAAATTGTGGTTTATAGAAGACATGACCCTGCAATCCAGCACTGCAGCAAATCACTTTTATTGTAAGCTCTTGCAAACTCCATGATGGGGCACACATTGATCTTTGACAACCATTGAATACATTTCCCCAAATCAGTTTCCCATCAATCTGCAGAGAAGCTTCAGAAGCAGAGCAGAGAATGAAGGTGTGCAAGGAGTGCAGCACAGGAATTCAGCTTTGGCTGCTCCAAGCTCTCCATGGATCTGATGCCAAAGCCTGCCTGTCTGATACAACAGCTGCTGCTCTCAAGGTGCACTTTCAAAAGCAAGCAAACAAAAGCATGTGCCAGGATCACAGAATCACTGAATTGTTGTGTTTTGGAGGGACTTCTCAGGATCTTCTAGTCCAGACTCCAGGCTGCAGCAGGATCAGCTAGCGCAGGTTGTCCAGAATCATATATTGTTGGGCTTTGGGTATCTCCAGACATGGACATCTCCAGACAGGATCTCTGGACAACCTGAGGCACCCTGGTGTCACAGCCTGGCTAAGGAGGCGAGGGACAAGCCAGCTGCACACTCTTGGGGACAGCTGAGGAGGAGAGGACTCGTTCCTGAGAGCTCTCTCCTGACATGGGCAGCAAAGCAAAGCAGCTGGAGGCTCTGCCCACATCTTTGTGCCTTTGAGCAGAGCAGGAGGTGCCCTGAGGGACAGAGCTGGAAACACAGCAGAGAAGGAAGCAGCACAGCCTCTGCACAGGACATTTGTCCCCCTCTACTCTGCTGTGCTCAGACCCCACCTGCAGTGCTGCCTCCAGCTCTGGGCCCACAGCACAAGAAGGATACAAAGCTGTTGGAGTGCAGTCCAGTGGAAGCCGTGAAGGTGCTCTGAGGGCTGGAGCATGTCTGCTCTGGAGAGAGGGTGAGAGAGCTGGGGATGTTCAGCCTGGAGAAGAGTGCTGAGAGTCCCGTACCTCAAGGATCTCCAAGAGGCCTGGAGAGGGTCTTTGGGCAAGGGTATGGAGTGACAGGACAAGAGGGAATGGTTTCACACTGATGGAGGGCAGGGTTAGATGGGATGTTATAAAGAAGTGAATTACCCTGAGCAGGCTGTGGTATGAGTAAAAATTACCCAGAGCTGTTTTGACTGCCCCATCCCTGGAGGGCTTCAAGGCCAGGCTGGGGACGGCTTGGGACAAACTGGTGCAGGTAGGTGAGAATGAGATGATCTTTAAGGCTTTAAGGTCCCATCAAAACCAACCCATTCTGAGATTCTGTGACATGTGGTAAAGCCAGCTAACCTTTTCCATTGAGGATGTGAGCCTTATTGCCGGGGACAGGCATTGTCAAACAGAGTAACCGGTCCACCGTAGAGCTCAGTCAGCCTCTCCTCCAGCTTCCCCAGGCTGAGGTTCTCCACCTGGTTCTTGTCGTTCTCAGCAATGGCCCCCCAAGCACTTGTGGGCTTTGTGCCCACCAGGCAGCAGGCAGCTGACCAGATGTGGCTGGGTCTGTTCACCCTCCCTTCAGCGATGTCAGTGCTCCCAGGCACAGCACCCGTGATCACATAGGTGATTGTGCAGTCCTTGGTCTGTTGGGGCATTGTTTTAGACTCATAGATGTTCCACTGGCCCTTGTGGAGAACGCTGTCCTGGGGCACTACGTTGGTCAGGCTGAAGGTAGCCATCTTGCTCTCTCGACTCTCCATATGGCCACTGGGATTCAAACAGCCAAGGTCCAAATCCTTCAGTCCTTTGTAGTCATCAAGGACAGCCTGGCTCTCTTCAATTTGTTCTAAGGTGAAATGATGTTGAGCAATGAGGTCCGACTCTCTTCCCATGTCTTCAAGATCTACCTTCTCATCTATGAGCTGGACAGGAAAAAAGAAAGAGGTGTTAGAATGGGGAATGGGAGTAATGGAGAAGATTTCCCTGGAGCAGAAGTCTCTGATGGCCAGGATCCCATTTTTTTCATCTCAGTGCAGGAAAATGTATGAATCTGAGAGAAATCATACACATGACGAACCGACATGAACACAAGAGCTTTAAAAAGCAAGCAGCTCAGAATCTGGCTGCTCTCAGTTTGACTTGTGACCTTGGTGATCCGGTCTGCAGTGTGTCCTGAGAGCATGGATGCATGAGAGGAGGAGCATTTCCCACTCCTAGGATTGAAAGGTGACTTTGGTGATTCACCTCCCCTGCCAAATCTGCTTCCCTTTCCTCCTGTCTCCACAGTCCAGATCTGCCCAGGGTTCTCCCTGGATCCCCTCACGCCACGCTGCGATTCTGTGATTCTGTGATTTTATGTGGGGTTGCTACAGGTGTAGCCCAGTCCCGGAACACCAGATGTTGTCTCCTGTAACCTCATACACAGGGAGAAGTGTCAGGAAATCAGTCCTGGGGCTGAGGTTTCTATGGGAAGACTAAGGTTCATTCAAGGATGAACAGTTCTGCTCAGTAAGCAAGAAGACCTCAATTGAAGTGGAATCTGTTACAGCAGTGCTGGGAATGTGTCTCAGAGCTGATCTGGGCCAGGGAGAATTTTCTGCAGCATCACTGCAAAGAACTTACAAAAGATCAGCCTCTGAGAGGAGCCTGTAATCTGAAAGGAGTCCTGGGGAAACTAAATACTCCAAAAATGCCTTTGGAGAAAGTTAATAAAATCAAAGATATTTGGGGTGGTCTGGGTCCAAGGTCCAGGAGAAGTGGTAATTCAAATGCTCATCTCTCAGTGTCTGGAGGGTGATGTGTGTAAGAGGGACACTCACCTGGGGCTCAACCATCCACCACTCTGGAGGTTTCTCGGTAGATCTAGGCCTGTATTTGTAAGCAGAGTACACTGGAATTCTCCTGTCTCTGTCGTACAGGGTGGCATAGTGATACGAGTTCCTGAAGTGCTGACAGATCCAGGCTGGGTTCTTTGGATTCAGGGCATTATTTGGGGGAACCCGTGCATAGAAGAACTGATTACAACTCCCAAAGGGTGTCTCCACCTTGCTGTGTCCCAGCCAGTGGCAGCTGGCCAACACCTGCAGCAGCAGCAGCCCCAGCATGGTGGCAGGATTTCACTGGAGGGCTCTTGCTCCCCTGGAAGGCAAATGCAGAGGAAGGGACTATGAGAGACTAAGGGGAGGGTAACTTCTGTCCTCCTGGATATGGAAAAATCATCAATGCTATAGGGTTGTGCAGGGAGATGACTGGGGATAAAAGGATAGTGGTAGGCAAGTTACAGGAGAAAATGCAGTTGCTCCTCCCGGGATGAAATACAGTCAGCATACCTGGCCTCCCACACACAAGGAGGACTATATCTAAGGTGGGCCTAAACAGCAGGTGGAGTGGAGATACCATGGCCAGGCTCTGTCAAAACCCTTGCAGAGGAGAGGCCAGGCTCTGTCAAAATCCTTGGTGGCATTTTCTAGCTGATAATCTGCATGACAACTGAAAACCATGGAAGTCAAATGAAGATGTCCAAGAACAGCAATGCTGCTCTTCCTACAGCTCTCTGGCCCCATCCAGGTTCACACAGACACTCAGCTCTTCCAGTCAGAGCCAATACTGAACCCCAAATCATCCACCTGGGCTCCTGCCTCTCAGCTGACATTGGCCCATGGGTGTCCTGCTGCTCACCTTGCATTTCCACGTTATCCAACCCCAGACTCTGAACATGCAGACACATGCAGAGAGCAAATGAAGGGGCCAAGCAGATGGCAGCAGCAAGCATGAGGGATAACACCTCTATCTTATCAGCACAATGGCTGCTGCAATGCAAGCCCTGAGGGGCAGCTCTTGCCCTGTTTGCTTGGGATTCCT
>NW_005054573.1:632024-632575 GCF_000277835.1 Geospiza fortis
GCTCCCTGGGATGATGGCAAGCAAGCAAGGGACTTTGCCTCCTTTCAGAGGCAGCACAGGTTTGGTAGGTGGGGGATGCTTCCATCTGCATTGCCAGACACTCATTGGACAGATTTAATATCATCAGCATTTGGAATAAGGCAGCTGGGACAGGCAGTTCAAAGGGTTCCTGGCAGACAAAGCTGCCACAGCCTCTAAAGCACAAAGCCCACCTTGGGCTGGCAAAGGACTGAGCTCAGGACTGCTGAAAGTGTGACAAGTCACCTTGCACATTTGCCCTTGTCTTCTTCTTCTCCCTGCCCCTCATCTCTCCATTTCCACTGGATTCTGGATGCTGAGCTGCACACAGCCCTGCTCTGACCCAAGATATCTGGTCCTTTTTCTTTTGTTCATCCCTGGATCAGGAATGTGGTGACCAGTGTGCTGGAAACTGAGAACTGCAACTACAAGTCGGGACTTTTTACAGTGCTCTGCAGAGCACGCCTGTATCTGCCCCAAATCAAGCTGAGAAGTCCTTCTGCATGACCCACTGCATGAGATTAAAATATATC
>NW_005054573.1:634364-635429 GCF_000277835.1 Geospiza fortis
AGAGAACTTCAAGATGATCAAGTCCAAATCATGTCCCAACATCTAAACTAAACCACGGCACTGAGTGCCACATCCAGTCTTTTTTTTAACTTTTTTTGCAGGGATGGTGACCCCACCACCTCCCTGGGCAGACCATTGCAGAACTTCATCACTCTTTCTGTGAAAAACTTTTACCTAGTATCCAAGCTGTATTTCCCTTAAGGCAGTGTTAGACAGGGTGAAAGAGCTTGAAATGGAAGGAGTGTAGGTTTAGACTGGATATTAGGACGGTATTTGTGACTGTGGAGGTGGTGAAGCCCCAGCACAGGCTGCCCACAGAAGCTGAGCCTGCCCCATCCCTGCAAGTGTCCATGACCAGGCTGGCTGGGGCTTGGAGGAACCTGGGATTGTGGAAGTGTCCCTGCCTATGGCAGGGCATGGACGTAGCTGGTCATTAAGGTCTTTTCCAACCCAAAGTATTTTGTCATTCAATGACCATTCAATCATTCCAAACTACATTGGACAAAGTTTCTTCTGTTTCCAAAAGTCCAGGAATAATAGAATGACGAGTTGTTTGTTACAACCAGAAGTCTCCAGAAGAAATGCGTGAGACCAAAGTTTTTTTTAAACAAACTGGTTGAGCCCTGTGGTTCTTTTGTCTTTGTTAACCCGGGACTGATATCTGAAGCAAAGTGGGGTTTAGCCAGAATGAGGAAGAAGGCCAAGAAAAAGCAGATCTCGTGGAGGTGAGGCAAATTCCTCCTTTCTGATGAGACCCCACTGACAGAACTAAGCAGGGCCATCAGTGGTCACATCATTAGAAGGGACCATAAACCATCCAAGACCCCCAAAGTGTCCCCCAACTCCACAGTGCGGCATGACCCAGTATAAAACAACTCCCAGGGCAAAAGTGGGGAAATCCCACATAATTCTGTGAATTCTGAATTGACAGAACCCACTGAACTCTTCAATGCAAAGGCTCCCACCCCAAAGGATCGTCAAAGTTTGGGACATCAAAGTTGGGAGTCTTGTTCCTGGATCAATGGAGGTATGTCGTAAGAGCTCTTGGCACCCTGGCCCACTTTG
>NW_005054574.1:0-757 GCF_000277835.1 Geospiza fortis
CTGCACAACAGCTAACAACCAGCATCACAAATGTGTGCCAATAAAATAGTAGCCACTACAAGTTTGTCAGCCAGGAGTGGGAAGGCCACTCAGACTCTTGCTGCTGTGCCTGTTAGAATAGACAGAAAAGAATGAGGAAAACAATTTTTTCCATCTAGTTTGTTTCAGTATTGGTCCAAAGACTGTTTTCCTGCCCTCAGGAGACAGCAAAAAGTGTCAACAACTGAAATGCTTCAGAAATGGAAATGATCGGAATCCCAACTATTTCTTTTCACATCAAATTGAAAGCCTAACTCATAACTGTAAAACAGAACCATTGAAAGATGAATGTACCTTACATACTCCAGTATGCCCAGAGATAACTCTTGTGTGCTAAGTCTGTCTAAAAGTCTCGAGTTCCTGGTAAAAAACTTGTACACAGCTGAGGTAGCTCCATGAGATTCTTTTTTCAGATTCATTCTACTCTTCAGTCGCACCACCTCTACCAATTGATTTCCATAAGTCCTTCAAAAACAGTAATTTCACTTTTTTGGTACTATGAAAAAAATGACAGTGACAAGAGTGATTTGCACTCCCTATTTTCTGAAAAGCCTGAACATCAAGCCTTAAGAACTTGATCATGACTTTTACTTCATAGCAAAGTAAATTTGAAGGGAATGGCAGAGAGCATGGGAGCCTCAAATGAAAGAATTTAGGCTTCTAAGTCTTGGATTGTCTTCTTACTTAGCTAAGACAAGAAGTGGAAAGAGAATAGATT
>NW_005054574.1:1000-2497 GCF_000277835.1 Geospiza fortis
CTTTAGTATCACCCAGCTGCTTCTCATACTCTTTTTTTCCCTCACTTGTCACTGCCTAGTCGTATGTTTTGTGCTTTTGACAATAGATTTTCACAGGGACTGATGGGCTCAGTTGAAGCAATGTGTCTTGCTAGAAAATTGGATGCTCTACAAAACCATGATTTTATAGAAAAGAATAGTGGAAGTACAAATCTACTGCTAAAGAACCAGAAACTTGGCAATGCTTCCTTGTAATACGTCCCCTCATTTTGCCTTCTTTCTCCTTCAGATCTGGAAAGACTACTGGGCAGGAGACAGTGTTGTTTCAAGGAAAAGACTTTTATAGGATTCTAGCGTGCATGTTCCAATGTCTTGAGAAATTTGAGAAAAGGCACTTGGTCTTTTGTGAGAAATATCATTAGCCAGTAGTGACAAAGTCTGAGCAACAAGAGCAGATCAAAATCTGATGAGACCAAGCAATATACCTTGAGTGGCCAGGACAGAACCATCGAGTCATCGAATCAGTTGAGTTGGAAGGGGCCCATCAGGATCATCGAGTCCAACTCTTGGCGCTGCATGGGACCATGCTCGAGAATCACACCATATGCCTGAGAGCAATGTCCAAAACTCAGACAGGCGTGATGCTGTGCCCGCTCCCTGGAGAGACTCTTCCAGTGCCCAGCCATCCTCTGGTTAAAAACTTTTTCCTGATACCCGACCTAAACTTCCCCTGACTCAGCTGCATGCCATTTCTTGGAGTCCTGTCCTTGTAGACCTCATTTGAGGACTTTCTAATACCAGGGTGAGGCTGTCCTAGAGCAGAGCAGAGACAATCCCCTCCCTTGCCCAGCCGGCGATGCTGTGCCTGATGCACCACAGGACAGGCTTGGCCCTCCTGGCTATCCTTATGGAGAAAGGTGTATTTATGTGCCCTGGGTTCATCTCCAAAATGTGTATCTTCAAAATGATGGAAACTGATTTCATTGAAATGCCAGGGCTGCCAAATCATTTCCCCAGCCAGAGCTCAGAGCCAGCCTTGTGGGAAGGGGTTTAATCCCCATTTTCCCAATTCCTCGAAGCAGCAGGACTGGAACATTTGCACCCAAACATGTACAAGGTGCTGAGTGCTGGCAGGAGGCAAATCCAGGGATTGGACAGTAAAGTTGGACAGACAGGAGCACTGCCCCTGTGAGACCAGACCCGGAGTTGTGCTTTAGAATTCCCAGGAGATGCTGCCTCACTCAAACCCCATTTAAAGCTCAGCATCCCTCCTGGGTGGCTCAGATGCTTGGAGCAGGGTGCTGACAAGGCCAAGATTCTGAATTCAACGTGGGCAAATCACATATCACCGTTTGACTTGATGATCCTCGTGTCTCTTTCCAACTCAGACTCTCCTGTGCTCCATAAATAAAGAGCAAACAGTTTCCACTGGCTTTTTAAACCCACGGGTTTTTCCATGGGGGAGTGCGAGCCACAGAGAAAGTGGGGGAGAGGAGGGAGAGCACTAAATCTCACCCG
>NW_005054574.1:3739-4300 GCF_000277835.1 Geospiza fortis
GAGGGGTCCCCCCTAACCTACGCACACCCCCTCTGGAGGAGAGGGCCCTCCCTGGCCCCCGGTGTGCTGTGTGGGAGCCGGAGTGCCGGCGCTGTGTGTGCACAGCGAGGGCAGGGGGCGCCGGGCTCCGGTCCTCTGGGCTTTTTTCTCCAGCACCCCGAGCCCCACAGCTGTGGGAAAGAGGGAGAGGGAAGGACGGGGAGAGGGGAGAGATGGGGGTGAGAGGGGTCGGGGTGAGGAGGGAAGCGGGAGGGGAAGGGAAAGGCCAGGTGGGGGGAAGAGGGAGGGTGAACAGAGCAAGGGGAGAGGGCAATAGAAGGGGATAGTGGGGTAGAGACAGGAGAGGAAGGAGTTAGGAGGTCGGGTTTGGGAGAAGAGGAAAGGGGGAGAAAGGAGGAGAGAGAAAATGAATACGGGGAGAAGAAAGGAGGGGTAGAGGGGAGGACAGGAGGGGATGCCGAAGCCCCCGCGCCTCACTTGCGGAGCCCGCACAGGGACCTCCCGCCCGCACCGCCCTCTGGGTGAACCAACGGCTACCGAGGCCATTTCCGGGAATTTCCG
>NW_005054574.1:4575-62731 GCF_000277835.1 Geospiza fortis
GGGACACCCCAGACCCCGCCGGGCCCCGCAGAGCCGGGGGAATTTTTTTTAATTTTTATCCAGCCTAGGCAGATAATTCTCATGTAGAAAGCTCAAAAATAAAGGGTATGGGGTCGGGGATGGGGTGTCGGGGCATGGGCAATGTTCTGCTTTAAATTAAAAACCCATTGGGAAAAATAAATCTGTGGAAAAGCTCATTTCCAATCCTGGACAGGTTTCTGTGTGATCGGCTGTGATTCCAGCTGCTCCCATGGGATTTTTGGCCTGTGGGACTCGAATGAAGGGCCAGGTACTGAGCACAACAGAAAAGAGAAAACTCTCTGGATCAGGCAGTGTCCCAAAGAGCTGGCAGTGCCCAGCATTCCTGGCTGGAATTTGGGGATCCCAGCACAGCGCTTCCATAGTGTTCCTCTGGACCTGGCACTGCCCAGCATTCCTGGCTGGAATTTGGGGATCCCAGCACAGCCCTTCCATAGTGTTCCTCTGGACCTGGCACTGCCCAGCATTCCTGGCTGGAATTTGGGGATCCCAGCACAGCCCTTCCATAGTGTTCCTCTGGACCTGGCACTGCCCAGCATTCCTGGCTGGAATTTGGGGATCCCAGCACAGCCCTTCCATAGTGTTCCTCTGGACCTGGCACTGCCCAGCATTCCTGGCTGGAATTTGGGGATCCCAGCACAGCCCTTCCATAGTGTTCCTCTGGACCTGGCACTGCCCAGCATTCCTGGCTGGAATTTGGGGATCCCAGCACAGCCCTTCCATAGTGTTCCTCTGGACCTGGCACTGCCCAGCATTCCTGGCTGGAATTTGGGGATCCCAGCAATGCAAATGAACCAGTCCAAACCACATCGATATGGTTTTATTCTTTTTAATCAAATTATAAATACTGCAGAATATAAAAGAACACTTTTAACCCCAAAACTCTTCTAGGAGATACATGGGGCAGGGCTGCACTGCACCCCCAAACCAAGGAGAACTGGGAGAAAAGACAAATCCAGACTGAGATTCCTGGGAGATTGGTGCAGCTTCTGCCAGCCAGAGCAATCCTTGGTCTGAGCACACACCTGTGGGATGTCACCAATATCCTCCTGGGCCTTTTCATTAAAAGCAGATTTCCACAGAGAATTAATGAAATACAGAAAATTAAATGGAAACAGAAAGGAGCAACTCCCCCAGCCCATCAGGCTGCAGCATCCAAAAGAAAATGAACAGAAAGATTATGGATTGGGACCATCCCAAGTCCCAAATCCCTTGTGTGGAATACCACTCTGCTTTGCTCCATAAATCACCACTTCTTTTGGTGGACAAACCCTTCAGCTTTACTTCCAATTCAGCGAGATTCTCTGCACCGTGTCCAGGGTGGGATCCAGGGAGACAGGCAGGGAACTCCCATGGGAACGCTGCCCAGGAAGCTCCCGGGGCTGCCCTGTGCCTGCAGCCCAGAGGGAGATCCCTTCCCACAGCTCTGGCTGCGCTCCCACACTGACAGCCACAGCTCCCTCCGCCCCTGCCCCGGGAGTTGTCCCTGTGGTGCCTGCAGGAAGGGAGCCTCCCAGGGACACAGGGACACGGACTGGGCATTCAGGGGGAGAAAAATGGAGTTCTCAGTCTCCAGCCTGATCCAGCAGCTGGGCCTGGCGGTCGCTGGTAAAGCCCCGGCAGAGGCCACTTTGTCCAGGATGTCGCTGCCAGAGGCCATTCCTGCAAAATCGGGGGGATAAAGGGATGAACCCTGGAGCTCCTGGAGTTAGCCAGGAGCTTTGCCAAAAGACTGGAAGAAAGATTCACATCCCTGGCAGAGAAAAAAAACAGAGGGAAAAAATGTAACCTGATGAGAAGGGAATGATTGAAACCATTTGAAATGGATAAGAGGAGATGGCCTGATGTGATCCCAGGGGAGGTTTAGGCTGGATATTGGGAAGTCTCACAGTGGAAAGGCTGTCCAGCCCTGGCACAGCTGCTCAAGGCAGTGGTGGAGGCTCCATCCCTTGAGAGATTTAAAGCCATGTGGATGTGGCACCTGGGGACATGGGACAGTGGTGGCCTCAGCAGCATGGATGAATGGTTGGCCACCGTGGTCTCAGAGGGCTCCTCCATCCTGAAGGATTCCACGATTCCAAGGACACCCTGGACATGGCCAGCACAGACACACCTGTGCCTGCTGCAAGCATCATTTCCCTTCCTCTCCACTCGGCTGCCAAACATTCCCTGATGACAGGGAACATGGGAGCAGTCCTTGCTGTGGGAGAAGCCAGCAGGATTAGATCCAATTCCCTTCAGAAAGAGCTGACAGGATCCAGCCAGTCCTGTCCCCAGCTGCTTGGGAAGATCCCAGTCCCTTCCAGCAGCAAAAAAAGGAATCACCTCGTGATGAGGGACAATGATATGAGAGCTGTGGGGAGAGAATGGCAGAGATGGGAGAGGAGCAGCACCAGAGCTTTGCAAAGGGAACACCTGCCAGATCAACCCCCAGGACCTGTGGAAAACATTTTCCAGCTGAGCTGTGAGTCCATCTACTCCTGTCTTCCACTCACTGACCTATCAGTCACGGCCAGGGGCTGCTCTGGATGGAAGGTCCCTTCTGTGTCCGTAGATGTGGCTTTTCCCCGCCCAGGGTCCTCTCACGGTGCCCAGCTCCAGCCCTTTGTTCCGTGCCCCTCATGGCCCAGGACTTGTCATGGTCCTCTGCCAAAACTGCCTCCCCAGCTCTCCCCCTGGCAGATCCCTGGGGCTGTGCCGGCCCTTTCTGAGCCCCTGCCCTGGGCTGATACCGTTTGCTTTGCACCAGGGGCCACCCCAGCGATTGCTCCTGCGGGAGGTGCCTTGGGGTTGGTTTTTTGGAAGGATGATTGGGATTTAGCACCTACTGCAAATGCTTGAGGGACTGCACATGTCTGTACAAAAATGTTGGTTTGTGCCCAGGGCTGCCTAAACACCCATCTTCTTCCTTCCTGCTCCACTACCATTTGGTTAAACTGGAACCTCTGGGAGATGGAAGGCTCCCATGGAGAGCTGGAGGTTTGCAGGGAAAGCAGAGTTCATCTAATCCCACTTGACCTCTGGTTCTTCAGCTCCTCCACGTAGATCCATCAAAAGCCCAGGAGTTGGGGACCCGGAGCAGCAGGAGCTGGGGCTGGCAGGATTCTGCTGGCTGCTCCTCTGGTTCAGCCCTGTCTGCAGCTGAGAGCAGGCAGGGCATGGACACGGGGCTGGCAGGTGGGTGCTGTGCCCCTGCAGGATTTAATCAGCAACTCCAGTCACCTCCTGCTCCTTGGAGTGTCCTGAGGTGCCCTCACAACCCAGAACAAGCACCCAAGCTGGGAGCTACCATCCCATGGATCCCTGCCTTTGGAGAAGCCCATTTCCCACCTCTGAGAGCAAATGTACTTTTCTGGCCCTCGTTTGCAGACCCTGAATGACAAAGCTCCAGCTCTGGCGAGCACAAGGAGTCTGGAGCCACGTTAGCACAGGAGATGGCAAAGGAAACAGTGGGAACAAGGACACTGCACAGTCCACAGGCAGGAGCAGAGGGAGAGGAGAGGCACGAAGCAAGGAGCTTCTTCCTTGAGCAGGCATTTAATGCATCCTCATGTCATTTTTTCAAATGACACCCACTGTGCACAAAGATAAGTTGGCCAAAAGCAAATCTCCATCACTGGGTCAGTGCCAATGTCCTCTGACCTGACGCAGCTCTGCAGATTCCAGCTCTGCTCCTCCCCATCCCACCAGGGTTATTTCCAGCCATCCCTGAGCAGGGGTCACCTTGGTAAGGACAGCCCACAGCCACGCCCAGCAGTCCTGTGCTTGCAGAGGGATGCATCCAGCTCTGTTCCATGCCTGGATTGCCCATTCCTGTGCATCCTCCTGGGAAATGCAGGAGGGCCTGGTATTCGGGCTCCCAGCCATACCCAGCCTGGGCTCACTTTCACCTCGGTCCCTTGGGTTTCTGTCCTCACAGCAAATCCTGAACTGCACCCCGGATGACATCCCAGTGCTCCTCACCTGGCTCCAGAAGGCAGCAGAGGCATTCCCACAGCTCAGCCAAAGGAGGAAAGGGAGGCAGAGCCAGAAGAAAGGGCCAGCAGGGGCCGTGCAGCAGCCAGAACAAATGGGGAGCACAGGGGGGCACAGATGAAGGCAGAGGAGACAGCTCAGCCCCTGGCCCAGCAGGGCTGGATCGATGCCATGGCACAGCCATGGATCCAGGCCCAGCTGGGCTGGATCGATACCATGGCACAGCCACGGATCCAGGCCCAGCAGGGCTGGATGGATGCCATGGCACAGCCACGGATCCAGGCTCAGCAGCCTGGAAGGTGCCACTGCTCCAGGGGCACCTCTGGCAGAGCACAGAGCCTCCGGCACACAGAGGCTGTTTGCCTTTCCCTGAGCCCCTCATTTTCAGTAGTTCTGATCTCAACACCCATTTCTGCTGTGCCTTCTGCACGGCAGGGAGGTGGAACTCTCCCAAAGGGATGCTCTCACCAAGGTGTCCTTCTCTGCCCCTCCTCCTGGCAGAGGGAATGCTGACCCTCCAAGCAAGACCCCAAGTGAGGCTGAGTTCATCGACTGCTTCCAGAAAACCAAACGGGCTTTGAACCTCTTGGTGAGACATGGAGGAGTTTCCATCCCATGCAGAGACAGGGCTTTTACCAGTGTATCCCAGCAGTGAGTGTTCAGAGGGAAATTAGAACAGAAAACACTGCCAAGGCACAAAAGTGTGAATTCCAGGTTCTTCAGAACCCAGGACCAGCACTGTGTCATGTTACTACACAAACTGCCTGGGATTTCAGGGGCTGGGGGCTGCACCTTACCTGGTCCATCAGCACGTGCAGTCACAGAGGCCTGGAATGGCTCTGAGTCACCTGAGCTGAGGCTCCAGCTTGGCTGAGTGGATGAACATAGTCAGAGTTACACTGTTCACTGTTAGCCAGAATCCAGAGCCTTGGCCAAGTCCCACCATGGCTGAGGGCCCAGGGACCTGAGCTAAAGCCCACAAGGGAAAGGGCCAGAGTGTGGTGCAGCCTGGGCAACATAACCCAGCTCCCAAAATAATGTACCAAGCCTCTGTGACATCTCTGGGGTACCAGAGCCCTCTGAGGGACACAAATCAAATCAACAACTGCCCCAGTGTGTAACTCTCATTGTTCAAACTCTACGCAGTCATTTTGATTTTTGCCTTCCCTTTCCATTATTGAGAAAGCGTGCAAAGGAAAAAAAGCCCAGTTTTCAAGTGAGCCAGCTTTTCTAAAGAACTGGATAGGTGAAGTCACACTAGTTATACTATATCAATTTAATGCAAAAATAAAGCTTTCTGCAGCTCTTTTATAAACCAGTATCAATCCTGCTGCACTGATGATTCTTCTTTTAGTTTAAACAGGCAAAAAAACCCCTATCCCCCACAGCTATGCAAGTTCTCTATGCAACACACCAGAACTGTCTCCTCTGTCCCACCAAACCCAGCCACATACACAGAATACAGTGACAGCAGCTTTTTAAAAACAATTCTATCTCAACACACTGTTTCAGGACTGAAAGGTAACCCTCCTCCAAACCCAGCTACATTTGTGACTCAGCAAAAATGTACAGTTCTCTGTGTTTTTATTTCTGTTCCCCTTTCAGACTCTCTGCCTCTGCCATGGAATGCTTCAAACACTTGTGGCACTGATGCCTCAGCCTCTTCAGGCTCTTTTTTAATGGTTGTTTTAGTAACAACCTCTGATTCTCAGCTCTCACAGCTTCCCCCATCTTACAACTTAAATAGTAAATAGTGAAAGATTAAGGTTTTCAATATTATTTTTATTCTGTTAAATGATTGAATTTATATGAAAATTAGAGGCAGATGAGTTTTGCACTGACAAGACTATTCAGACAGCTATAACCAAAGTGACTTTACCAGTTTAAATATGGATCAGGTCATGCTTCATTGGTTAAAGCAAGTAATTATAACTGTATAACCCAAAAGCCTGCCCAGTAAAAGGGAAATAGAATAAATCAAGCCCATAAATACCATCACCTGCTAAGCTACTGAAAAAAAATTCCAAGTGACATAATCTTGCCTCCTCCAGATTTGCTCTCTGCTGTGAATGGTCAGGGCCTGCTGCTGTTGCTATGAAAAGGTCCCACCTACATCAGGCCTGTTTTTTGTCGCCATTGCTCGATTTTTCCCAAGTGTTCTTGAACACCTGCCCCTAGCTTTTGTCACACCTTGTAGCGGTCCCTATGGACATGAGCAAAGCTCCATGGAGAATCTGAATGAGAGAATGAGACAGCATTTTTACTTCCTGACTTCTTGACACCCCCCGCCCTAGAGCATATCCCTGTAACCCTATAGGTGAGGACTTTAACCCTTACCATTGGTTCAAACTCAATCCTTCTAAATCCTATAAAAGGGGCATATTTTAGCCCCCTCCTCAGAACGCGTGCCGACCGGGACCCCTTCGCATACCTCTTCAATAAAGACATCTTCACGGAACGCTCCGGCCTGTTCTCCTCTCTCTTCGTCTGCTGATGCCTCTAGCCCTGGGCTGACAACTGCCTTAGCAAGCAAGCTGAAATCCTGAGCTGCAATCATTATAAGAGCTGATAACTATCCACACTTGCTGGCAGGCAGCCCTGCGGCCACGGCCTGAGCTGAGCCTGGCTTCGGGCTCCTTGTTCCCCTGGGGATAAGGCTCCCAATATTAATAAAGGCCATACCAGAGGCATATTAATAACACCTTGCCCTGACACAGCCACTCAGTGAGAAAGGCTTTGAAGTTGGCTCCAGCCCTGCCTTTTGTTCACAGCTCCAAGGCCCTGTGGAGCCTGGCACCAATCAGGGAGCAGGTAACTAGTAAGTCTCTCTCAGAGCACATTTCTGGCACAGCTCACTCCTTCAAATCAGTCATTTTAAGGTCTGGTATTGTCCTTCACACTCATTGCAACTCTTCTGACCAGGACCAGCACCAGCACATTTCCCTTTATACAGACTCAACCTCCTAGGACAGAAAAAAAATGTGCCACACTGCAAACAAAGGCTCTGAGTGAAATCCACCAGGACCTCCCCAGAGCTCTGGCTGATAAAGCTCTCAGCAGCTCCAGCCAAGACTTAATGTCTGGCGAACAAAATGTTCTGGAAAAACGTTGTGCCTTCTATAAACACTTTTTTCTGGCAGATCCATCCTTTTGTTTTAAAATCTGGAGAGGCTGACTCAGCCTGGCTTCTGCAGGAGCTAAGGGAACACGATGGGTCCAGGGGAAGATGGAGGGAATGAAGTGTGGGGAGGAGAGAGAGAGGGGCAGAGCTGAGCCCCATGCGGCCCCCGGTGCTGCACGGAGCCGCTGCTCCTGCCCAGCTGCTCACACAAAGTTTATGTACACATTGCCCACATCCTTCAGCCTGTTTTTTGGTGCCCAGGCAATTTTCCAGCATGTCTTCTGTGGGCAGGGAGCTGTCAGTGCTGGTGACAAATTGCCGCAGCGCACTCCTGCCCGACAGGCGGCATTTTTGCTTCTCCTTGGCAACGCTGTCCAGCAGGATTCCTCGGATGTCCTTGGGCTTCCCTGGCACACCGAACACGACAAACAAGCCCAGGCAGTCCCGTCCCACCAGGCGGCAGAACTGGGCCAGCTTCTCAAACCTGCTCGTGTTCTGGAAGCACTCGTCGGCCAGCGCGGCCTCCCGGCAGCAATCCTCGGCAGCGCCCTCACCGTGGAAGAGCTCGGCCAGCTACAGAGCCTGCAGGGCGATCTGCAGCTTGATCTGTTTGTCAGACCCACACAGAGTCCAGATCCAGTCCACTCCGAACAGGAAGGATTGCTGCTTGGTCATTTTGCTGGTCACGATCTGCTCCTCCATGCCCTTTCCCACTCAGAAGCCGATGAAGCTGACCAGGAAGATCTTGCTCAGCGTGTTCGTGGCTGGCTGGAATTTGCTTTGAGGATCCACAAAACCCAGGTAGTCCTTCAGCCTTTGAGATGCATGGAGCACACCCTGGCTGAAGACTTCACAGATGACCAGCGTTTCAGCCTCGTTCTCCTGGTTGTCCTCCTGGGAGACCTTCTGGCCCATTTTCTCTGCTGGAAGAGGTCGTTTCCACATGCAGACTGCCTCAGGGACAAACCTTTATTTTCCAGCAAAGGCTGTGCAGGTGCTGGGCTCAGCCAGACCTATTCAGCTGCACATGGACGCCTGCAGCCTTCCCGGCGAAGGTGATGGCAGAACTGAGCTCTGTGTGCCCGCAGGGCAGCTGGGTTTTCTCCTGGGTGTGTTTCTCCACAGCTGACTGAGCAGGGACCAGCCCAGCAGGCCCTGTAGCTTTCACACTTACTGAATTCATCTGTGCTTGTTTTCCTTATTGTTAATTCCGGCACCATCTCTTCAGCTGATGTTATCTCATTCCAGTCTGATCTTATCCCCTTGGATCTCCTTTCTAGGACTATTGCACAGAAACCAATTTTTTTGGCACAGGGTGTTGCCTGGAGATGAAACCACCTTTTTCTTTTAATCTCCCAGAGAAGGGAGATTAACACTTAGGACCAGAGAGTCTCTTTCACAGCAAGAAGGGACACAGCACCCTGGGAGGGCTCCCTCTGGAGAGCACACACTGAGCAATGATCATGTCACTTCTCAGCACACCAAACAACCCAAGATGGTTCAAATCTGGATCCCAGAAATAACTAAAAAGTCTTGATATAGTTGATTTCTTAGCTGTTAGTTGAGCCCTGCTGCAGGCTAATTAATGAGTCAACAAAAAATGTGTGATTTTGCCCCTTTTCCCTCCTTTGTTTTTTGAACACAACAGAACAAGCTTCCATGGAAAATTAAAAGGAAAAAAAAAAGAGGATGTGAAAAAGGGAACCAGCTTCCAGAAACACTTGGCATTTTCCACAGACTTTATTGGATTTCACATGGCAATACACAGCAGTTACGTTGCCCTCTCCAAGAGGCACCAGTTAAACACCCCACAGTATGGACAGTGTGCGCACACACACAGCTAGAACCTCCTGACTCCATCGCCTCTCTCGTGTCACCGCCCTGTAAGAGAAGCAGGGCTCAGATGGCAGCTCAAGGGGATGGCCTGGCTGCCAGGAAAGGGTTGTCTGGAGCAGAATGCTGCTCACTGATAACACTCCAGAGACACTGGAGAGTGTTTGTGGCTATTTCAGCACACAGTATTGTATTACTAGCTCCCTTTCCCCCCTGTGAATACCCAGTCCTGTCCAGTAGCCAGTGACTAGTGAGAGCCATCCAGAGGAACACTTTTGTTTGGAAGCCTGCACCACATTTCCCAATGCTTCCACAGGGTTTTATGTCCAACTTCCATGAAAATAACAACAATATTGCAGAGTATTCACAGAAAGGGAAGCCTGAATCCACATCCCAAGCATCTGCACCCTAAACCTGCCCACGTTAAATTTTGCATCTTGGTATATCTATAATCACCCACACTGCACATCCTTCAAAGGTCCAGGTTATCAGCTCACATCATTCTAATGCTGGAATATGCCTCTGATCTGAGGGGAGCTCCCTGAAAATCCTAGGGAGAAGCCTTCTTCCTTTCCTAGCTTTTTTAACAGAAGCACCCCCAAAGTCAGCACAAACCCCAAATCCCCTGCACAACACCAGGAATGATCTCACTTCCAGCAAGGAGAGTGACAAAATGAGTGACAAACGCTTGGCAAAGCAACACCACCACAAGGAACAATTCCAGCTGGACTTTTGTTTGCCTTTTACAGAGCAAAGCAGCTTCATGCCATTGTGCTAAAATACATGCAACGTTCAACACCATACAAATGACCACTGGAATAAAAAGTTACTTTGTTTGTTTGCTTGCTTTTGGCTAGGACACCTCGCAACACTGGAAGTCTGACACAAGATTCCCACTGGCTAGTTAGGAATTTTAAAACCTGATGATCCTCAAGAGCAGAGGAGCTGTGCTTTAAGAAGGTAAAATGTTGAGCAATACATTTGATATCTGAATTTTAGAGGAAAAGTCCCACCTTAGGCTTAATAATATGAAATAATAGATTTCCTATATATTTCTCTATATAACTTTATTTTTTTGCAACTACACCATCTTCACGTTAGTCACAGCACAGAAATATCCCTTCCATATGCAGGGAGTACTCTCAACTTTAAAGGAATTTTTTCAGTCATGGAAGTGTTAATAACCTTGCTGAATGCACTAACTACTGCTGCTGGGGACAATAAAGAAGACATTTTAAAATGTGCCGTTTCTGGATGAGTCACTGCTAGAAGAAACATGCTTTAGAATAGTTTCATCTCAAATGGAAGATCATTAAACTGTGCACTCAGTAAAAAGCCACAAAAGCAAACAGTTCCAAAGGTCAGCCTGCCTTTCCCAGTAACCAGCTGGTCTGCAAACTGGTATAATTTTTTACAACCTTCTCCCCTTCCCTCACACACCTTCAACTTTCCATCACTCTATCTCACAAAATTTAAATTTTTGCTTTTATATGTACTTCATATACTTATTTTTCTTTTCTTTTCTTTTTTTTTTATAAAACAGTATAAAAATAGGAGCAACAGTCAAGAGCTACTGGGGAGCTTACACAGGGCACGGATGACTAAAATCCTAGATTGGGTAGGGCTGAACTGGTGTTTGTGCCAAAGAAAAGCACTTAGAGAAGAGCAGTAACTTCTATTTTTCAGCTGGGAGCTCAGAGTGAGCTGATGCATGCTACCTACAGACACAACACTTTCACCTAACACCTTCTGTTCTTTTCAAACAGTAGAGAGGATTCTCTGAGGCCAGGAATAAGCAAAAGGAGCACTAGCATACCACGTCAATTTCAACGCAACACTCTGAAACATATCACCAGTTTGTACATTAAATAGAGTTAAAACCATTACCATTCACCAGTGTCTGGGTGGTTTTTATGGCAACTTAAGTAGGCATCTTGTTTTTTCTCCTTTTCTCTTTAAAATTCTCCACCCCTCAGTGTTACTTCTAACAAACAGAAGCAAGAGCAATGTAAAGTACACGATCTGTCACGTGGAACAGGGATGTCCTTGCACGCAGGAGAACGAGCCTTTGTCAGTGCCTGGTGGGGACTGTCACACGTTGGAGTCCTCATCTGTTATACTGGTGCTAGGAGAGCGAGTGGCAAAGTCTTTGAACATTTCATCTTCCTTCAGCATGTGCTGCAAAGGAAAGGAGGGAAGAGTCAAGCTTTCTCACAACTGGAGTCAGTCACCTGTCCTGTGCTGGGGCAGCAAACACTGTCTGCCAGCCACGGCTTTGTTCGGCTGAGGAAGGTTTGCACCCACCCTGCTGCAAAACCAGCTCACTGCTGCCTGCTGGCTCCAGTGGCTCGGGGCTTCCACCCAGAAAATGCAGCCTGACTCCCAGCTGGAAACCCACTGACCATGGGCAATGGGGGCTGTGTTCCCTGCCCTCCCCAGTGTGTGGGGAGCCAGCACAGGCCACCAAAGCTCCCCACCAGGATGGGCAGGTACCTTCCTGAACCACTTGGGTTTTTGTGCCCTCTGCCCCTGCAGGAGACCCAGGGGACCTCACTGACGCATGAGTGACTGCCAAGGGGCTCACACCCATGCCACAGAAACAGAGACCTTACTGTGCAGACCCCATTCACAGACTCACTGTCAGGTTGTTGATGCCTTCAGAAAATGCTCCTATTTGCCTCACCGTCCCTTCTGAATCTTCCATCTATAAAAAGCAGAATGAACAATGAATTAATAACAACTTATTTGTCTCATAGAGTGGAATCACAGAATGCATTGGGTTGGAAGAGACCTTAAAAATCATCTCAGTCCAATCCCCTGCCGTGGAAGGGACAGCTTCCACTATCCCAGGCTGCTCCAAGCTCTGTCCAACTTGGCCTTGGACACTGCCAGGGATGGGGCAGCCACAGCTTCTCTGGGCAACCTGTGCCAGGGCCTCACCACCCTCACAGGGAAGAACATTTTTCTAATATCCTAAACCCTCCTGAGATCTTAACCCACTCTCTGTCAGTGTGAAGCCATTCCCCCTTGTCTTGCTAGGACAGAGTGACATTGAAGTGCAGCACACAATTTACTGATTACACCTGAGATGTTCAGACCAAGGGAGAAGCATGTCCTGCCAGGAGAGGAGAGTTACTCCAGAGCAGACCCTAAAGGTGCTGCATTCACAGCTCGGCCTCCTTGGGAGCAGAGCCTTTTGTCACTAATGCTGTGCGACAGCAAGAAGTCAGGGCCTTCGTGGGCCAAAGCAAAAGCAGGACTTCCCTGGGAAATGGAAGGTTTTCCCATCAAACCTGACAGCTCAAAGACTCAGAATTGTTAGAACTGGCTTACCTGCTCCAGCCTGTCCAAATCATCATCATCATACACTCGCATATCCAGGCCAGGCTTAAAGCCCTTCTTCGATGCGCTCCCAGATGCCCGCCCCAGCTCCATAGGACACACATACTCCTCCACATCATCCTGTTTCTTCTTCCTCAGGTTCCCAAAATTGCTGAAGGTATGTTTCTTTGGCTTAAAAGTGAAGAGAAATTTGCCAAGGAGTTAGAGAATCAGCAAAGAACAGGCCTACTCATGCCTTCTTGTGTTTCCATGACAAAGGGTCAAACTCCCAGCGCTCTCTTGCACAGATCTGCATTTCATGACAGTGGCATCTGAAAGGACAATGGGTCCTCTCATTCTACCACTGTTAAGACACCACCATTTAACAGATCCCAAATGAGGTGAAAATTCCACATCAAACCATGAGTCTGTAAACAGTAAGGGACAGTCTCCCTCCCAAACATCTCCCAGTACAGACAGAAGGACAACACGAGTGCTACCTCTTGTCTCTGCACGTCAGAGAGGCTGAGAAGTGGCCTGTTCATGGCAGACGCAAGTGTCAGCTCCAGATCTGCCAGGTCCTGCTCTCATGCTTCTTTCCTTAGGAACCAACCCCTTTTCTCAGACCTTACTGATGCACCTTTCTAGCATGGATAAAACCAGAGATCCAAATGCTTCCCTGGAACCTCCCACCCCTCCCAGAACAAGAGGCCTACCTTGACTTTGGCAGTTGCTGTCAGGAGGACGTAGTCTGGGGACTCCATGGCCTCACGCTTCTGCTGCTGGGCCTCCTGCCCCACCAGGAGGTTGAAATGAGTGGCCAAGTGGCGCCTCAGCAGCGTCTTGTTGGGGGGGATGTTCAGCAGCTGGGCCATGGTTTCTACATTGAAACGGGGCTCCAAAACCTGGGAATCCAATCACAGAGAACCCAGCTGAAGCCAGTACTGTCTGATGAGATCTCAAGGACATCCAGGCCTATCTTGGTCACTCCCTCAGGCTGCTTTGGGATTTTTGTTTGTATTTTAGAGGAAATATATAACAAAAAAGGAGGGAAGAGAGTTAGCTAATTAAAGGATTCCTAAAATATTACCTCCAGGCTTTCCTTCTGGAGTTATAAATACAAACAAATTGGCAGGTAAGAAGAAATGAACAGATAAATCCACCCTTAACTGAAGTACTGTGTGAAGCTGCCACAAAATGTTTACCCAGTATCATCTTCCAATTCTGGAAAAGGTAGCCAGAGGAATCATGGAAAATAGAACAAAACGTCTGGACCAGGGCTATAACCCCTAATCACCACAACAAACCTCTGCAGATATAAGTCTCTTGTCTGGAGTATGTGATGCTATTAAAAACAATCCTGGTTTGACAGTGTAATCCCAAATTTTGTAAAGATAACAGAAGAAAACCATATTCAGGTTAGGAAGGCAGAAAATGGCTGTTCAAAGTGCATGGCAGCACTGTAGGACAGGAGGTGGAGAATGCCATACCAAAACAGAATTGTGAGGGGAATACAGAGTATTAAACCACACTGCTTCCCCTCAAGACATCCATATCCTTTAAACCATAAGGTAAGAAACTTCTTATTAAGCAGAATAAGCAGAAAAGGTGTGTGCAGCAAAGACAATGTCAGAACATTGACCTAGTGGTTGCCAGACATCTATTTTTTCCTAAAATGGAAGAAGCCACCCCAGAAGCTCACCATCAGCCCCCCGTGCACTCCGCTGCCCCGCAGGTTGGGCGCGTACTCTGCCAGATCCACGGAGCGCAGCCACTCCATCACGCGGTGGTTGGTCCACTGGGTGACCTCAGAAGGTGTCACATTATTCTGCCAACAACAGGAGGGACAGACAGGTCAGGAGACATCCCAAATCAGCTGAATCTCAGCTCCAATCTTTACTGAAACATACTTCTCCTGCCCTTAAGGAATACAATCCTACTTTGCACTTGAGAGAAGAATCTCTTTCTGGGTTGCTACCTTGCAGCAAGAGCAGCGTGGGGATGGGTCTGGGCAGGGCTGTGTCAGGTCATTTGATTATTGCGCTGTGCTCTAGGGTTATTTGCCATTTCTACCAGTAGAGCTAAAAATTCAACTGGTTCCATGAGCTGCTGTGCTGTTGTTCTTGCAGATACACATTGTGGATCTAAATCCAAAGAGTCTGGGTTGTTCTGTCATCCATTGCCCTGTCCAACATTTGCTGTTTCCAAAACACAATGATGGCAGTCTCCTGTGTGGTAATGGGGCCAAGCTCCTTTTACACAGAAAATTTTGACACAGCCATCAGTTTTCCAGACAGTTGCACAAGACTTGTTGCAAGAGTGCACTGAATTCAAGATGATTTGTTTTCCAGACAGCACACGAGAGACTGGGCCAAAACAGCCAGCTGTTAGCTTGGAGGAGAAGTGGGAGACTTGGAAAGGGGGACATGAGTTTGGGGTCATGGCAGGTAGAGGAAACTAAGTGATGTCAGAGCTTGAGAACAACATGAGAAACAGGAAACTAAAAATGAAGCAGAATGAGGTGACAGGAGGAGAGAGCAGAGCAGGAATAATCAAACACCAGGGATAAAGCCCTAGAGGATTCCTCTTCACGGCTTCCTGGTAAAGCAGTACCTCATCAGATGGCCTCCTGCGCAGGCAGTTGGGCTCAAAGTTGTTTATTCTCAAAACTTGAATGGCTCTTTTGATGCTGAGGTGGTGAAGGACACTGATGACCTTCAAGGAGAGCAGATCATCCTGTCAAAGAGTAAGAGGGAGTTAATAAACACAGACATGCTTATTCATGGGAGCAGCATCCTCCTGGAGAGGACTGCTTTAGCCCCTGGCTTAAAATGGCACATCTGACACATCTGGGGGAATATTTTAATATGTCAGACAGGTGGTTCATTACAAACCATTGTCCCAATATAAAAACTTTCTGTGTTGCACTGTACTAGCTCTTGGGGGATGTTTTTCACACAGAGCTTAGTACAGAAACATGGGGTAACAAGGAGGGAAAAAGAGTGAGATGACACATCCTCAGCGACAGGATAAGAGCCAGGACAACACCAACACACTACACTAGACTCACCTGGCATTTAATCCTGCCAGAAGTTACCTCAATTGTCCAGCTAGAAGTTTAACTGAAAAAATAAATTATCCTGAAAATTGGGACATTCTCTATGGTTAGAATAAAAAAGAGGGAAGAAGAAAGTGTCTCAAAGTCCAAGTGCAATTTGGCAGGAAATTTATGCATCCTTGTTCCAGGGTTAGCCTGGCTTAATCTTTCAGTTTTACTTATATGTTATGAGCACTGGAATCTATTTTGTCAGATATTTAAGACAAGATTCTTTGCTTACCCAAACATCCCACTGCATTCAGCTAAGTTTGTGATGAATCTGACAGTAGGTTACTATGTCATGGTTTGCTATTTCATTTATTATAAAATAATAAATGTTTCTTATTATTTATTTTGAGTTGGAGTAACTTCAAAATATCATAACAAGTATTCGTTTAATACTTTGCATATTTTATTGGTTATTTACAGCGAATCTGTTGTCATAATTTGATGGTTAAACTTGCTTTAAAATATCCCCAGTGATCTACAGTTAAAGGGCAGTGAAAATGGTAATAAAGTCTCCCAACACAACATCAAATTTAATGGAGGCTGCTGGCATCACACCTCCCAGGGTTAAGAAGGAGAAGAAATGATCCTATAATAAATAAAATTGCAAACCATGACATAAAACCTATGCAAAACACGTGTCAGTATGGCATGAAAAGGTAACTCATGGTTCATGAGAGAGCAGGGCTGTGATTGATTTCTTCTTTGTTGTGCAGAAAGAATTAATTTTAGGGATGTTCAATTTGCATTTGTGTCCCCAGAGAAGGAAAGTCTTATCTCATCTTACCTGAGCCCTTACACAAAGGAAACCTGACTGGCAGTGAAGTGGGGAGGTGATGCCTGTGCTAAGCACTTTGAAATGCAAAAGCTGTTAAGTGTAGCCTGCTTTCAAACAAGCTGGCTCTCAGAACTGCAATTTTCTTCAAAGGAAATTGCTTGGGTTTTCTTCACCTAAGCATCCACATAAGTAAGCAAGCTGATAGAATGCTTGCTCACTGAAGAAAAGGATTCCACCTGCTTCTATTAATTAAAAACAATATGAACAGCAAAAGCATGAATGGCAAGCACAGCACTTGCACACCTTTGTGTACAAAAGCCCTGCCTCAGCACACTGGTGTCACACACAGCTGTTAAGCTCAGTATTGCCCATTTCTCACGCATGAGCCCAAATTCTTGCTTACTGTGTTTGCTCTTCTACCTGAATCTAGTAGCTCTAGAGATGGAAAGAACTTGGGAAATGCTTGCAGGTGAGCAGTAGTATCTGATTTCTGTAGGTTACAGCTATTGGCATGAACAAAGGACACTCACTAGAGTTTAAAGGGGTCCTTTGAACACTGAGAAGCCAAGAACATGGAAAGGATGTCAGGAAAGGCAGAAACCATTTACTCACCACAGTCATGTAATGGAGCATGCGGCCATCCACCTTCCCCTCATCAAACTGGGTCTTATACTGGGGCAGGCCAATGTCATCCAGCCACCCTAGGGCAGGACAGACACTCCTGTCAGAGTGGCAGCCATGTTACCCAGCAGCACTCACTGCTCCCATCCTCAGCACCCCAAATCAGCCACGGTTAAGGAGCCCCATCCAAAGCCACTGCTTCAGCATGCAGTAGAATCTTACTGGTAACCCAGTGGTAATCCAGTTTTCCATGGTTGTTCTCCTCTTCAGACCCCAGTGCCTGCAGAGCAAGCTGGAGCTTCTTACGATGCAAAGGGTGCTTTATCCCAAGCTCCTGTGAAAGGAAGCAAAGCAGTAAATCTAGAGACAATATTGTTTTATTCCTCCCTCTGCTGAGTGACACATTTTCACAGCATTGCTGGTCACCTGGCAGGTGCATTTTCCTTTTGCTGAATTTCAGTGGTTTTAGCAGACATTCAGCACTAGGGAAAGGCCCACTTACAGTGTAGCAGATTAATTTCAAGGAGTGGTGGATTCTAAACTGCATTAAAATGTTGGCCACAATACTCTCATACCAGGTTAAAAAAATCCCACAATATAATAAAAATGTCAGCTTTCAAAAAATACTTGCTGGGATTAATTCATCCTCTCCCACTTAGGCAGGTAAAGTTAAAATAATTATTTAGTTAAGAGCATAGGAATGTTCCAGGAATTACTGAAATTCATTAATGCTTTCAAATGTGTAACATTATTCCCCAGTTTAGTTGCAAGTGCAGCCATTCCAGGATCTCTTTAATCTAATTTAACTTTCAGGAGTGCCTGCTGGTTAATGCTACCTCTGACAACACTATTACAAGCCATTATGTTCATAATACACTTCTCTTATTCCAGTTCTAGTGTAACTACCCAATTGAGAAAACAGGCTTACTATTTGGTGAAGAGAGTGATTTTTTAAAAGCTGAAAATTCAAATTGTATCAAATACTATGGATTAAAAATGTAAATTGAATCAATTTCTCCTGTGCTTCTCATTTTTAAAAATAGACAAGCAATTCTGCAACAACTAAAGACAGAGACTGAACAACCTGTGTGTAACAAATCTTCATTCCTCTTTGTATAAAATGGACAGAAAACACAATCAGAACAAAACACCTTTTAACACCCTTCTCACATAGGCATAAAATAACTGTAGCACATATGGGTGTTAATGAAGCAAGGCTACAAACCCATATGATAATAAGGCAGTCTCACAGGCATATTTTTAGAGGGTGCTACAGTCAATTGATGTGTCCCTGCTTAATGAAGTTAAATCACGTATGTGTAATTATTAGGTTCATTACAGAGCATTAAATTTCTACAGAACTTCAGCTAAAAAAGAAATGGATTTGGCATCACTGCAGGTGACAGTATTTTGAAAACTCATCTAGTTTACATTTTTTTACCAGGTACACTTTACAGACCTGATTTACATGCACAGAAATGGTTTTTTTTTTTTTTTTGGTACCTTTATTTGAAAGGAGTGTTTCTGGTATTCCTCACCTTTTCCAGATCCTGCTGAGAAGCCTGCAGAAGTGTTTGCCCAGACAATATCCAGTGCCTGCCATTACTGATGTAGGAGCCAAGCCCTTGGTCTTGGAGCCAGTTGCAAACCTGCTCCTTGGTCCACTTCGCGAACGGCATGTCCAGCTCACTGTGGAAAAGTTACCCAAAAACACTGATAAATCCTGTGCTTCCAATCTCCCATTCTCATAAATAATGAGAAAGCCAAAAGCTATGCCTAATTGACATTTTGTGGGAGCTGGAACAAGCTCTGAGGGGGAACTATCAGCATGATGAAGTGCTGGGTGCTGCTGATCTGTTGCCACTGCCACAATAAACACAGCCTCCTATAATGCTACTGAAAAGAGCCACCTCTGCTGCCTAGCATGGCTATAGCTCTGGAGTGAGACTGGGATGTTTCACTTTCTCCTTTCATCCCTGGAAGTGCAGCAGGAAAGGCACAGAAGGAGTATCTGTCACTGTTCATGAGGGCTGATGCGCTGCCTCACGGCCCCATCCTGCGAAGGGAGAGCTCAGCAGCGGGACCCCAGCACCCAGCCCACCTCAGCCCTGCAGGGACCCTCTCTCAGAGGAGGAGGCAGCCTGGATCTGCCTGGTTTTGGCCAGTCAGGAGAGGGGATGTTTCATTTTGGCACTGGCCCCCTGCTCTGGCCCCGTGCTCGCCAGGATCCAGGCACCGATGTTGGCTGCACTGGTGTCACCTGTGGGACTGGCCCAGGTCCCGAGACCAGCCCAGCCGGGGCCCCGCGGTTGCTCTCGTCCCTCCTCTCTTGAACTCTGTCTCGGACATGTCATCTGGGTTGAAGGTGGTGGACTGACTCCTTTTAAGCCTAAAGAAAGAAAGCAAGCACATTCACATCTGGCTAGGGAAAAGGCATGTCAGTGCTGCCACTGCAACCAACACAGGCAAGATCTCCCCAGAGCTGGCAGCCCCTCTTCTACCTGCCCCCAGGCCACTGTTATCCCTCCCAAACACCACACGGGCTCCTGCTCTTGGGCTATTAAACCATGGAGCCATGTGCTGGCAGGGGAGAAAGGAAGGTGTGTTCCCAGCAAGCCCCTGCCCAACCCCCAGCTCTGGAGAATGGTTATCTCTCATCTTTTACTTACCTTCCAAATAACTTCTTGATTCCCCTGGCCTTTTTCCTGGAATCTGGAGAAGGTGGTGTCATCTGCAAACTATCTGCTTCTTTTGGGCGAGGGGGCAAGCCAGCCAGATCCAAGTGGTCTGCAGATCCCTTCTCTGTTTCAGCTGTTAGAAAACAGAAGTTTTGTCAAGACCCTCTTGTGCAGGACTGTACAGACATGCTCATGACCTTGGGAATGACTCCTGCTAAATTAGTGACAGCCACCATGTCAAGAAAATGGGGCAAAGAGGGATGGGAAGATCCATGAGAAACATCACATGTTCCTCCCTCATGGGCCTGGCTGGGAATCCTCCAAGGCAAAGTTCTGCTTCAGTTAAGTGCCTTTTGCACCCAAGGTGGGAAAATCCGCCTCGTGAATCAAACAGGGAATTAAATCCCAAATTTATTCTTCCTCAGGGAGTGCTCTTACAGTGCTTTCAGAGACAGAGCCAAGGCACGTGGGTGCCCAGGAACAATTCAGTGCAGTGGCAGGGAACTAAACCAGGAGTCCCTAAAGCACAGAAAGCCAAGTAATTTCCCTGCAGATATCCTTCCCAATAACCTGTAGTATTTCATTCCCTGGCCAAGAAATTCCAGCAACAAAACTCCTGCCCCAGAAGGAGGGCCCTCTCCCCCTCACTTCTTCAAACTGTGGAATATTTTGTTCCTCCTCAGGGAAAACCATGGAGTTTAGGCTCTGTCTGAACCGTATCTTCTGGGTGAACAAAACAACTCTGATCAGAGACCCTCAACATTACCACCCACTCTAAAAGCATTAAATCCTTTATCTGTAGCTGTTTTCCATGACAACAAACCTGAGGGCGCTTGTTCCCAAAGGGGAAGTTGCCACAAAAGCTAAACTATTAAAGGAAAAGACAATTTAAACACCATTTAAAAAGAAAAATAAGAATTGCAGTATCTGCTAGACTACATAAGCAGAGATGTGCTAGCAAGTGCCAGATAGCTGAATAAAACTACCATGTGGAGTTGATGCCAGTTGCTTGCTGGGGTAGAGTGAGAGCACGAGTTTGTTCAGCTGAAGCAGCCGTGGCAAGGCAGTCAGGCCTGGAATGACTTGCAGCATATTTTAATATAGCTCTGTAATTAAATTCCCATCACTTGTGTTGAAATGGACTTTCAAACTTCCAGGAGAAAAGTAAACAATGCATCAAGGCAGAGCATATATTGCTGGGACATGTGGTCTCAAGCCATAGATTTAATGCTGAGATGACCACAAAAGGGCCATGACCAGTAACAAACTGTAGGCTTTGCCAGTGTATCCTTCTGCTGGCCAAACTTAAGATGGTTCAGC
This sequence comes from Geospiza fortis, assembly GCF_000277835.1. Classification (NCBI taxonomy): domain Eukaryota; kingdom Metazoa; phylum Chordata; class Aves; order Passeriformes; family Thraupidae; genus Geospiza; species Geospiza fortis. The sequence goes on from NW_005054574.1 coordinate 25,365, forward strand.
CAGAACACCTATGACCATGTCCCATTTTCCACTTTGTCAAACATTGTTGTGTGACAAGGTCACACAAAAGATCATTTCCACCAGGCACTTTGGTTTGGCCACTATCCCACACAGGGATCCTGCCACTGACAGAGACAGCACTAACATCCAACCAGGCTGTGGCATTCCCGGGTTTTGCTTTACTTGTAGAAGGTAAAGTGAAAAAATCCAAACCCATGGAAATGGCATTCTAGAGAAAGAACACCAGGACAAGGTTGGGTGCATTAGTAGCAGAGATTTGCGGGAATTGCGCTGTTTGCTCCTCATACCTGGCTCCTTTTCATGCACTGACACAACCCTGTAGAACAGGTAATGTTTAGGGGGCCATGTGAGAAAAAGAGAGGGTCCAGAGCACTTGGTCTCATGGCCACTCCATGTGGCTGTACCACCACCCCACTGACACAGCTCTCCTTCCTAAGGAAGGTCTCACCTGCCCTTGCCAGAACCACACAGGGATTGCTCACATCACAAGACTGGTTCCTATTTACTGTGTGAACGGCTCCTTCCCCATCTAACCCAAATATTTCTCATTTGTTTTACGGTACCATAAACACAACTACATCTAGAAGATGAATTACACATGCTTTCCCTCAGGAATGAATGCCTTAAATGAATGCCTGGGAAATACAGCTCATTCCATACTTCACCAGCCTTTAAACTCTTCCAGTGGATCCAGGACAGGTGGCAGCACAAAGGTAACTACTAAGCATCACCAGTTCTCACCTGGTACCTTGGTCTGTGGTAACTTTGTGCTCAAAGTTACAGCAAAAGTCTCTGCAAATTGACCCGCAATCTCTCATTAGTAGCAGCTACTGAGGAACAGCACAGCTGACTTTTAGCAGAGGGCACATGTTACGTGAAAACTCCTTTTAGCGATGGGCAGAAGCTCCGACGCAGAGCTCTGGTGCCTGGTTTGGGAAGTGTGTGGCCACAGGCAGCTGTTAGCAGCAGTCAGGGCACAGGGCTGGCATGGCAGACATGCAGGATTACTGTACCTAAGGTAGGTGCACTGGCACTTCGACTGCGATCTTCAGATTTCCACACAAGGCACAAACCCACACGCAGCACAACGGGAGAGAACACGCAGAGGCACAAGGTCAAACACAATTCAAAACTCACGGTGACACAGTAGGGACAAAAGGAGGGAGGGACGGGAGACATAAGCGCCACACAAATGCTGAATTCACATGGGATTAGGAGCACCAAGTCACTCGGGAACTCCTTTTCACAACAAAGGAGTGGAGTAGAGCTCTGTGGTGGGGACGGAAAAACGGCACCACAGTCACTTCGGTGCAAGGAGGTCATCTGCTTCAGGATCCACTACTCCTGTGAAGTAGCAAATTCGTGGACAGCAGCTTTACAGATGGGGGCACTGAAATCTGGATAACATAAATAACTTACTCAAAGTCACAGCACCCTCATTTACATGGCCCATCTTCCACTCCTCTATGACAGCCACAAGTACTGCGCTTTGTTAGACAAATCAATTTCAGGACAACACAGGGGATTACACAAAAGCAAAGATGAAATAAACCAAAGCAAAGAGTCTGACTCTCCAAATAGACTGTATATCTATTCCAAGTAAGCTAGCAACTTCCCAGGCTGTACGTCACAGGCAAATATGGGCAGCACATCATCAGTGTATAGGTATGTTACTTGTTTTGAACAAAAACCTAAACTTCTCTTGGAGTAAGTAACAAAGCAGAAGCTATCCCCCTCCAGGCTTCTGAAATAGAGAGCTAAATTCCTGAATCTCGTGCAAGAGAAAAACAAAAACCTCAGATGTCTGGCAGTGGATCTGATGCAGGGATTCACTGGATGCTTGAACTGGATCACTGGAAAGACTGCTAGAGGAGAGCAGTAAATGTAAGTAGATTTCCAACTACTGGCAACAGTGACTTCTGCATTAAGCAGAACATTTTGTTTATTTCTTCATCATATGCAAATGTCACTAAATGACAATACCAAAATAACCCCCACCAACACTACAGCGAAAAAATCAACGTGAGCTTGAATTACTTGCCAATCCTGTTCCTGTTGTCACCACCTCTTTTGCAAGGCTGCTTAAGTACAAAAAAACAAAGACTGAGTGCTGCTGTACTATTTCTGTATCTCTGAAAATCTTGTGAAAGATAAACTAAGGATGGACCCAGGGAAAAAAAGCCCACAAATCCCATGTGTGAACTACTGCCAGACAGCATTTCATACAGCAGCAAGCTCCTACAAGGTCCCAGGGGAGACACCACAGCAGAGTCTGAACCACATCAAATACTTCTTGACATCAGTGATTTTCTTTTCTTGCTGTTTGATATTTTCAAACATTCTATTATCACAAGTGCCACCAAGTCACAGTGAGACTAAAGCTGGCTTTCCTGCTTCTTAAGGCAGTTACAGCTGTTGTTAAGATGCTTCAAAATGCAGAGAATCGGAATGCAGAGGCAGGGTACCTACCCAGATTGGGAGCACTTGCAGTCCTCTTGTTATTTTTTATCTTGAAGAAGCCCCGGCCAAAGGAAGATCTGGCTTTGCGAGTGCCAAAACTGTCCTCGTCACCTGTGCCACCATGAGGAGGAGACTTGGGAGGGAGGGTTGCAAAATTACTGCCTTCCACAGGAGGTTTAACCTGCTTGAATTAGGGAAATAAAGAGTCAATATAAGGGAATTGCAGAAGGCCTTTTGAGAGCCTGCAAAGTGACTGCTGGCAGGTAATCTGGGAAGTCCTTCTCATCTGCCACTATGAGAATACAGAATGTACAAACCATAATGAAAAACATAAACAAGATCTTCTTTTGAATATGTTGTCCTGGTTTGGGCTGGGATGGAGTTAACTTTTTCTTAGTTCAATGCTGTGTACGGGTTCAGTGCTGTGTTTTGGATTTAGTAGGGAATAATGTGATTAACAGTGGGGTGTTTGGGTTGTTGCTGAGCCCTGAGTCACGCACTTTCCATTTTCCCATGCTCTCTCAGAAAGGAAGTGCACAAGAAGCTTGGATGCAGCATGTCCAGGATAGCTGACCTGAACTACCAAAGGAATATTCCACACCACAGAATTCCATGTCCAGTATATAAACTGGGGGGGTTACTGGGAAGGGGAACCAATCAGATTTTGGAGATGGGCTGGATATTGGCCAGTGGGGGATGAACAACAGTATTGTGGTGCATCACTTGTCTTCTTTGGATTTTCTCTCTCTCTTCCTGTCCCTTTTATTAATAGTTTTATTATTATTATTATTATACGATTATGATGATTTTACCTTGTTTCAATTATTAAATTGTTTGTATCTCAACCCCTAAGTTCTATCTTTTTTTGTTGATTCTTCTCCCCATCCCTCTGGGGCAGGGAGGGGGACCAGCTGTGCGGTCCTTTGCTGTCAGCTGGGATTAAACCCTGACATATGTTCAGGATCCAGGATTACTATCACTACCTGCTAAGAGTAAATTGTGCTCTTTAAGATGTTCCTCAATTTCTGTACGGCTGACTTAAAAGTGTGGAAAATGTAAAAATAGAGTCCTGCAAGGCTTTGAACTTCTCCAGCTTTCCAGGGTCTCTGTCTCCCCCACTGGCAGCTGTAGGGGCAGTAAGTGGGAAGCAGAGAGACAGCAGCCTGCAGTACTTTGGTTCTCTGCCAAGTGTCAGAGAGCTCTTTCTGTCTGCCCCTGCTCTGCAATTTCTTAATTAATGGATTAATTGACCGTGTCCACTGCCAAAGCAAAGAGGAAATTTCAGATCAAGCAAGGAGTATAAAAGCCAAGAGAGATATCAGACACTCCAGTTAGTCAATTTAAACCAGTATTTTAACCTTGCCAGCTGTTTCATTGTCTCTTTGAAAGAAGGAAGCAAAATCATCCACAGCCCAGATACAACCCTTAGGCTTTTGCTGAATCAATACAGCATTCATCCTATGAGTGGTGTCTGAAGTCTGTCACCTCTGCTCAGGTGTTCCTAGAGGTAAGAACTGCAAGATGTGGCCTTAAGGTACCACAGGGTGACTGTTCTGCAATGACAGGCTTTTCAGAAACACACACTACTCACAGAAAACAACTGAGAAACCCAAAGGTTTTTAAAGAGACACTAATCAAAGGTAATTACAGAGTCAGTAAAATGCTTAATGGTTAGCTTTGCTAATTATCTAGTGGGGGAAAAACATTAGCTTAGCTGGTAACCTTATGCTCAATCAGACTGGAAGACAATCCATGTGTGAGGAGGCAAGGAGGTGCTGAGCACTGAGCAGTGCCACGGATGGTGACAGCCACCAGAGACCCCTCCCTGTCCTGTCTGCAGGACTTCCATTCCCCCTTTGGAACTGTGTGTGGCAATTCCACACCTCCCAGCCTGCCAGCACCTCCTCCAAGGACACACATCAGCACACACACACATTACCTCTGCTGGCTTCTGTGCACAGTCTCTGTCCTGTTTGGGAAAGATTAAGGCATTTAAAAAGTCATGGTTTATAGCCAGTAGTCAATTAATTATGATTACCCCCAGTTAAGTTCTGACAGAAATACCCTTCCCTGCCTGTTCCTTTTCCCCAAAATAAATCACTTCAGAGCTGTATTTCACACAGATTAAGCCTTGCTTGCTATGAGGTCAGTGAGCTGACATGGAAATAGAGTTGCTTTGGTTCACTTTGTGAAGGATTAGTTGTGCACATGATTAGTGACACACAGAATATTAAGGCACTCACGGGCAGAGCTGCCTGAGGGGACCCAGAGCAGGAACAAGACAGGGCAGAAGCCAAGTAGATAAAACATCCACAGCCTCTACTCCTGTCTGTCCAAATAGACAAAAAACCAAAGAGCCCCAACCCATGAACTCCAGCTCTTATCAGTTCTGGTGACATTTTCAGTCCTGTCAGCCTCCCCCCTACACTGCAAGGCACAGGAGGTATCAGGGAATTCAGGAGCTTCCTGGAGTTCAGGCTGTCACAAAAGAGTACCTGAATTGCACTGATTTGATGGCATTGCTAGAGATTAGCTGCTTTTGGTCACTTCCACAGAAACCTAAAATGAAGCTATCCCCAGACATTCAACAGCTCAGTATTTTGTTTCTGCATACCTAAAACATACAGTCCTAAAACCCAGACTGTATTTTACAGTGCATTAATTACATGGCCCCCCAGAATTATTCACCTTAAACACAGATAGAAGTGGTGGTGGGAGTTATTTTTTTCTTGTCTTAAATCAGACAGGCATAACCAGTAAAAAAATCCCACCTCATTCTCTGGCAAAAACACAGCAGGAGAGTCTCAGGTAAAAGCCTCATACAAAGAGGGGGAAAAAAGCACCTGTGTTTTCAAGGACAGCTTTTCGTCTTTAATAGAATGTGGAAGATGACACATGTGTGTGACCACTGCCAACACATGCCACAAGGAGCCCTGCTCTGACTCAAAATTTCTCAGAAGGCAACACAACACCCACAGGGTCACAACAGAGATGTCACACCTATGTGCAAGGAGATGAGAGGAAGTAAGAGACCAAACCTACCACATCAGATGCCTCTTTCCTCAAACTGCTCAGACTGCTGGACTTCTGCAGTGTGGAAATTCTGAGACAATAACATAAAAATCAAGCTCAGTTATTAGAATTAAACTTGCTAAGATAAAGACACTCAAAGGAATCAGCTTTAAAGACAGCATTATAATACATGATGAGATATACTAAACCAAATGGTATTTTGAATTAGGATGCAGTAATCAGTGCAGTAAATTCAGTAATCAGAGCCCATGCAATTTAATGAGATACTGTAAGAACTTCCACACTGGAATAACTGCTGCTTTAGGGAATATGGATATGTGGCAGAAACAAAAATTATTTTCTCACTGTAGTCAGCTGATCACCTTCTCCCCACTACCAAAAGAAAAAAGCAAATCATGTGTGCATGCACTGTGGAAAACTATAAATTTCAAAGTATATTGACAGCCTGCCACCAAATTAGAGATGCTTCACAGTATAACAGAAGTACCATGTGCCCAGATAAAGCATTGGAAATAATGATCATGAAAGCATGGGACATAAGCAGAAATCTACCACCACCAAATATCATCTTGGATAAAATTAACTGACCTATTTACATATGTATGTAAAATAAGGAGGGGGTGCTTTGTGGGGTTCAAATTGACCATCACATTTAAATATGTCCCCTGAACAGATCTGATTATGGCACTTACACTGGACTATCACACAGATGAGTTTCAGGGGAGGAACCTGTTGATCTTCCTTCACTGTAAAGCAAAAAAGATATGAAAAAAGGCTGAGACAGAAATCCTATGATCTCAGCCTGCTCTGTTTTCACTTCAGTTCTCAAGGTACTAACACACGGCAAATTTTCCCCACTATGGTCACAGGTCTTGTAAAAGATAAAGGACAAAGGTGACCTCAAGAGCCTCAGGAAAGACAACTCTCACTGCAAGATGATGACAATACTGAGCTATTCAGCTTCAATAAATGCAGAGGTTCCAGCAGGGTCTGCAGCAGCACAAGGAGTGGAGGTCACCATCTCCTGCTCACCACCCACAGCAGGGGGCACTTTGCTGCAGTTTAGTGCTTGCTTTGGATTTTGCCAAGAGGAGAGAGACACAGGTGAAATCCCTGCTAGTGATGGCTCAAGCTGCATGAGGAACATGCACAGCACAAACTGAGCAAAGCTGGGCTTCTGGATAGGATCCTTTCCTCAACTGGGACTGGAAAAATCACACATCAAATGGAACTTGCACTGATGCTTCACACTGAGACTGATGATTGTTTCAAGTCAACAACATCTCCTTGCCTCTGCATTCTTAGTGTTTGATACTTCTTAAGATAAAGCCAGGGATTTGGACCCAGAAGAAAAAGCCCCAAGCACAGTCCTTGTTGGGTTGTGAGTGCTTTTCTGTACCCCCTGCAGTGCCAGTGCAGCTCTGCAGGGACTGGGTTTCCTCCCAGGACAAGGAGGGTGCCAGGTTAGAAACGCTGATGAAAGGTGTCAGCCACCCCTCACCCAGCAGCTGCCACTGGTTCCAAGCACGGGGACCCCTGGGTTCCACAGCTCAGCCACACCCCAAGGCTGCAGCCACACATCCCTTGGGCTTCCTCCCCTCCTCAGGTTAGAGCTGGAAGCCCTTTTGCTCTGGCAGTGCCTTACAACATCTTTAGCAGTTGTAGAAAATATCTGAGCACAAATCACCAGGGTTGGCAGAGCCAGCCAGACTCCCATGATGCAAACATAGACAAAAATAATGATTCTGTGGCCTTCATACATTAGATCAGCTTCCCTCTCCTTCTGTTCATTCCTTGTGAAGCAGCTGGTATAGACCATGAGTGCTGCTACAACAGCAACCAAACCGGCCCTTCCTTACTCAGGATTTAATCAATGCACTTCAGGAACATTAGCTTGGTTTGCTGCAGCTAGCCAAGGGACTCCTAGCCTTGTTTACCTGGCTAATGACTTGATAGTTCAGTGACTGACAGATTATTGCTCTCCTTAAATGTCACAGAATATTGGATTTACAATTGAAAAATACATGGAACCCATAATACCTCATTTCACTTGCAGGATCTGGTCTAGGGTGTATTTTCAGTCTCTCTGCAACAGTTTCTGAGCTCTTGGATGCTGATGAAAAGGAAGGGATTGAAATCTGTAAAATGCTGGTGTGGATCTGTAAGGAATTCTGAAAATCAGGAAGAATATGTGTTACAATCTTCTGAGCTGAAATTAAGCAATCATAAATGAAAAAAAGAGTAACAGATAAATCATGAAGAAAAGGATCTGAAATAAGGTTTCAAAAGTGATTTTTTCCCCCCTTATTCTAATAAAATGATTTACTCCTTGAAAGATGGCACTGCAGATAAAACATGAATCATTGCACAGCTAAGCTACAGCATAAACAAAAATCTCACAAGTCTCCCAAGGCTGCCTGCTAAATCTGTCTCTACCACAGACACCATGAAGGGTAGTCCACTTTTCAGATTTAATCCTGTCCTCAGACACTCAGAGAATACAAAAAAGCTGCTAAAGATTTAATTTAATTTCATTTTCTTCATAGTGTGTTCTTGCTGCTTAAGTAAGTCAAGACCCTGCTCTGACTCAGAGTTTAGAGAAGAGAGCTATAGTTTTTGTACTGGAAAATCTGATTGTAAAAATCAGAGATTGAACCACAACCTACATATAATTTAACTGAATGGATGCAATTATGATTGCATCCTCTTAAATATGACAGGATATATTTAGTTAAGTCCCAACATATTTACTTCAGGTTTGTGCCAAAGTATATGTAGCTCCTAAAAGAGCTATGTTTGATAAGAAAAATAGTTTCTATGACTAATAGAAAAAGTCATTTAGATCTGTTCTCATGATAAATACAGCTATTTCTGTCTTCTGATCCCATTTGAGGATTAAGAAAAATAAGTTTAATTGAAATTTCTCAGCAGCTTTCACAAGAAAACTACTTTGCCCAAAAGGATATGAGACATTACAAAAAACTGTGAAACCCAGAAAAAAATCTTTTCAGAAATTTGAGTTTTGTCATCTGCAATATGAATCCAGCACAAGCAGTGTTCTCAAGGAATTATGGCATTAAAGCAAAAAACACCAAAACCAACCTACCTCTTCATGAATGTTCACACTGAACTCATCATGGATTGGAGATGCTGTTACTGGGGTTGGGGATGGGCTTTTCTCTGGGTCAGTCAGACTTGGTGTGTCCAATAAACCCACGGATACAGACCCTGAATTCAAGTCTTCACTTTCAGTTTCCTTGCCTGAAGAGAGAGAACATGGAAACTTGTTGATTTTACCACCCTTGCTCCCACAGAAGCTGCAGCCAGCATGCTCAGTTATGGGCCAAAACTGGAAAGGTTTCATTGCTGGCGTTTTTTAGGTTTTTGAAAGGGAGCCACAGCCAAGTGTCACTTCCCAATTCAACCATCACAACACAGCAGGGTTGGAACAGAGGGAGGTCAAAAAGCCCAGCAAACACCCTCAGGGCATTTAGTGGCATCAGATTCAACAAGCTGAATAAACTGGAGTACTTCATTCCTGACTGTTCTGGAATTTTGTTCCAAATACTTTGTTTCCCTTATTTACTAAGGAAAAGTAAGAAGGTCCAGTCTCCCTGAAACTTAAGATGTCTCTCTGGTACCTTCAAGATACCCTGAGCAAAAATGCAGCCACTGCTCAGAGTCTATCACCAGCCTGGAAGTGACCACATCAGGTCAGCAGCCTGCCACAAACTGAGTATGTCTCATTTAGGCAGTGCTGAAGCCCACACTAGTGTTGGCATCCTCTGGTCCTTCCACCCTGGATGCTCCTGAACTGCCTCAGTGCTACCAAAAGGCTTGGACTGGTTGTGAAAGCCAACCAATACTTTCTAAAAGATGAGCAGAAATCCAGTGTTTGTTGCCAAAGACAAGCACAACCAAAGTCTGTTCACAGCAAAAACCTCTGTTGCCCATTTGCCACTGCCTGAAATCTCTGTCCATGCTCCATGAAGTGACCATGGAGCAGAGTTCCCAGAGAATCAAGGTCTGTTCTAACACCCTCCTGTGCCTGAAGGCACAGCACTGCAAGAAAGGGCAATACTTATTTAAAAATTGCTCTCCCTCCAACACTCAGCATGGTGTGAACCCAACACAACAAAAACACATATTTTGCTTCCTCACCCTTGTTGGGCTGTTGACAATTTTCACCCTCTGAAGGGGTCTGGAAACCCCCACCAGTCTTAGAATATATGGAACAGGCCATTACAGTTGTGATACAGATATAGCTTCTGCTTCAGCCACACAGTTAAGCTCACCACCTCAACACACCTGGAGCTTAAATGACAGCGGAGTTGCAATTTTTTTTGTTGTTTTCTGGTTGTACAATACCTTTTTTACCTTGAGCCAGTATCACCATGTCTTGGACTTTCTTGTACCTATTCAGAGATTGCCGAAGCGAATTACAAATACTAGATCCTTTAGTTTAACTGACTGTGAGACTAAAAGAAATCGGAAGTGTGGATGGGACAGGACTCAGAATGCTGAGAGGCTTTGAAATATCAAAAGTAGTATTTAGCAAAAACTATCATCTGGTTAATCACCAGAACTGTCCCAGCCTTGAAAGTGGATTTCAGCTCCCTTATTAAGTCAAAGGTAGAGCATAATAAATTTGCCATGTACAAAGGATTTAGAGCTTTGGTGATCAAAAGAAAACATCCTACAAAACGCACATGCATATGAAAGCATAAAAACGAAGTATGAAAATAATTCATACTTCACAGAAAAGCCCTTTTGGAAATGCAGCCTGTGATCTGGCACTTGTATGGAGATTTTTACAGTTGCAGAACACAGTGCAAATTAACCACACTGAACTCAACAGTGTAAGGACTCTGAACAGATCCTGTGCACAGGCACAGAGCTCATAAATGCTCATGGCCCCTGAAAGGCACTGCAGTGCTTCTGATTGCAGAAAATCATTGACTTATACAAATCTGATTTTTCTGACTGCAGAAAATCATTGATTCTTACAAATTTGGGTTTTAGTTGAGTTGTGAAAAGCTCACACATGAAGGCTTTCTTAGAGAATTAAATCAACCTGATGAATGATTACTGAAAAAATAATGACTTTGCTACCTTCTCTTCATTTGCTGCCATTAGAGATTCTACCGCCTTCTTCATTTTCTGTACCTCTATATCTAAAAACACAACACAGTTCTCCAAGTCAATTTAAATAAGACAGTGTAAGGAAGTCAGAAAAACAAAAAATCTAGAAGCAACTCAGTAATATCTGAAAGTAGACTGACATAGTTACAGACAAAACATAAGCCACTTAAATTCTTTTTTAGATGTAAACACAAAGAAGGAAGCTATTTTTCTTCAAAACCTCTGCTCTGACATTTTTATCAAGGAAACGAAATCCAGGAAATTTCCTTCCTCCCCCCACCCCTCTCCAAGCCTTACAAGAATGGAAAACTCAAGAGTAAAACTACTGCTTGACTTTCACTATCTCCATCTTTAAAATAACCAAATACCTGCAAAACAAGAAGTTCAAAATAAACAGTGTACTACATTTGGAATGCAATAAAACACATCCTCAGTACAATAGTCAATGACCACCCCAACCAGCATCTCTCAAATCCACTCAACAAAGGTAGGGGATGAATGGATGTGATGAAGGAAGCATCATGCAGTGATGCTCAGCCCTAATCCAGCATATGGATGGAGCAATGAGGAGGGCACAGTGGAATGACACAAGTGTTTGCTGTGATGAGAAGTCATGCTGGAATATTACATGGCAGTTCAGGCCTGGGAAAGGTTCCTAACACAGACAACAGTGCTTCATCTATAATCCTTATTTACCAAGAAGTATAAATACATGGGAACATGTATGTTCTGGAGGTGTTCTGGGCTAGGAATTCAGAAAGAATGGAAATAATCTCCATTTTTTCCTACAGATTTACCTTGCATGAATGAGGTATAAGTGAAATTTCACTACAAATGTAGGCAGGTAGCCAAACTCACAGGCTAAAAAGCCCTGTTTCAACTTCCTAAAAATTCATGGAAAGCAAGCAGAGCAGGAAAAACATTCTCCTCCTTAACAAAATACAAGAAGAGAAGAGGCAGCCTGGCTGGCTTTCTAGATGAATGACATTTAGACACACAGGTGCTAAACCAGCACCTGATCCATTCCAGTGATTTTCCCTCAGTTATGCTGGCTGAAAATCTGCTCTGCTGGATTGCAACTACATTTCACTGAGAGGCAATTGCTTTGTGAGCCCTCCTGAGATCCAATCTTCCTTTATCTGTAAGATTTTCTTCAGAAAACTTTGTGTTTCAAGTGTGATGCACTCACCCTTGTTCTCCAGTTTTACTAAGGGTTATAGATGATGCAACCTAACAATGTTTGTTAAAGCAGTTTTGCAAACACATGCAGAAAGCTATTCTGGAAAGCACTTCTGGAATGCAAATGCTCATGGAAAAACACCAGGAACCTTACTTTTATCTTTGAGCTTCTTTTTACAATTTTCATCTGTGCGGGGAAAACCCATTGGATTGGAAATTAGCATGAAGGTTATGACATGAAATAACTTTTAAGACAGTATTGATACTTTATGAGTCAACTCTCCCTCACTTCATTCAGCTAATGAGGCAGATAACTTGTTATCTGGAAACAGCATTTCTTAATATCAGTCCAAGGCAGATAAAACATGTTTCATCACAGCAAAAGATCTTCTGCTGAGCTACACTGAAAACCATAAAGCTGAGGACCAGAGGGTAATGAGAGTTCAAGTAGTTCCCCAGGGAAAAAAAGCCCTATATAAGTAGTCATGAATGCAATGAAGTCAGACCCTGTTCACATTTAAATTTTCTTTTAAAAAAAATGGAATCACAGTTCATTGTGATCACTTCTAGTGATCTTAGGCAGTGGTTTTGAAAACACCATTTCATGAAATAAAATGTGACAATCTACACACAGCATATTCCTCCTGAGGTCAGGGGAAGAGACTAATCTCTTGTGCATTTCTTTTTCTAAAAAACATACTTTAAAAGCACAATTTTAAAATCAGCAACAACTATCAGTAAGATATATTTAGAATTGAAATTGCATCAGGTCAAAAAAGTCTCTGGAAAATTTCTGTGATGTGTTAATTAAAAATTTCTGGTTTTAAATAAGTCCTCAATCTAAGATTCCCACAAATAAATACTAATAGATTCTTCTTTACAAGCCAATAAAAGAATTACCCAGCCTGTAAAATTTTTGTGCTTATTCAAGCCTAATTAAGGTTTAGACTTAATAAGCACACAAATCCACAATCAATCCTTGATTTCACCTACTTACTAGCTAGGTCCACATCATACTTTAGTCTGCAGTATAGCTTTTCCCTTTCCTTACCAGGAAGTTTCCTTTTCAACACAATGTTTTTGGAGCATTTATAGAAATTAGTTTAAAAATTTCTCAGCCAGTAGAAACTGTATATTCTCATGCAAGCCATGTAAGGAGCTAATTAGGGATTTTTTTGGTCTTGTTTAAATTTGACCAAGACCTTGCTATGACAGAAAGTTTAGCACTTGCATCATCAACACCCTCTAAATATGTTTCAAGAGGTAAGCATCAAGACAAAGTTCAGGAAAATTCAGGCTTTTATCACTTATTTCCTGTACAAAGAAACATGACCTCAGATGAAGTGACTGAGGAGGACACAGTGACAGAGTCTCCCTTTTTCTTACCTCTGTCCAGTATTTCAATCCCTTCTCCTTTCAGCTTGGAAACCAATTTTTCGTGCAACCTTTTCACCTCAGCTTCCTTCTGCTCCAGTTTGTCTTTCAGAGCTGACAGCTCATCCTGTAAGGACACAGAGCCACTCAGTGACAGCTTCCACAGGCAGCTGAGATGTTTCCACAATCCCCTCCTAGGAAGCACAGCGGACAGGTCCTCAGCTGGTGGAAATGACTGAGGGCCCCTGACATTTAGCACTGCCTGAAGGTGCACCAAAGTCACTCTGAATATCCCAACAGACTTCTGAGCCCACAACAGAGCAAAATTAGGGGCTCTGTGCTCTGAAATTGTTGGTCTCGTGTATAATTGGAAAGAAATTTCACATCAAAATTTAAAGATGAAAGAGCAAAAGAGGGGAAAAACCAAACACTTTTCTTATTTGTTTAACCTTGCAGAGATAGAAAAATGCAGGTGAAAAGGTTGAATGCTAACATTTCCACTTATTTTTTTGGTATTTATAGGGCATGTTGCATGTTCAAAGCTGAACAATTCTGAAATCGTGCTTATACCAGGCTGAGGACAGTTTCAGAAATAATCACTGATTTTATGGAAGAAAAATCAATCACAACACCAGCAAGCACATGGACACGTACTGGAAAGCAGTTCAGACAAAAACGTGGTACCTCTGCCACAGTTTGGGTTTGCTGATCAAGCATGAGGAAAGAAAGCTTGGAGCTGAGATTCTTGGGAATAAGACAGATGGTGTTTGGGGGAGTTGGGGTGTATTAGAAAAATGCTGTCAAGTTTTAACTTAGATCTAACCATCTGCACTAGCAAGTGACTGGCACAGATCCATGCATTTAACTTTTTAAAATTTGAGTCAAATCCTACCCAGTTTAGTAACATGTTTCTTTGATGTCCGAGGATATCTTGTGCAACAGCATCATCAAGACAGGACCCTCACTGCAACTGTACCCAACACTGAAAATTTAATTTGTTCAGTTTGTAAACAAAGCAAAACAAGGCAAGACTCATTATTTTGGCACTTACAGCTTCTAAATGACATTTCAAATCCTTAATGGAATAAACCAAACTAGAATACTGTAGCTTGGGTATTTTCCTGAGCTACCCTCAGGTGATCTGGTGCAAATAAATAGTGATGTTTGCAACCCAAACTACGGCCCAGCTACAGAATTTCCTGAAATTGGTTCCTGTTTGCTCTAAAGCATCATCTAAAAATAGATCAAGCTTAAAATTGTCAAGAAATCAAAGCTTTTTCCACAACAGTGGCTGGGGAATAACTACAATTCTCCAGTGCTCCAAGTTGGCACTGATTATGATGGGATTTCTGCCAGTGTAGGATCCATGCTGCTCCAAAACAAGATCATTTCTTGGTCACTTGAGAAGCTGCTGTTATATCCACAGGCAACTAGACCTGCATGTGGTTGTCAGTGTGCATTTCTTTTCCTGAATTAGAAGTATGATATGCAAACTTACATGTGGGAGAGGGGACAGTATAAAAGAATCACTATTTCCCAGATAGTTTTCATGAATACATTTTCTCTAAAAGGGTGATAAAAAGTTCTGTTTGAATAATGGATGTAAGCTACAGAAGAGGCAATCTTCCCTTGGAAGGGGAGTGATTTTAGCCCAAGTCTAATGCCATTATGTGTAACCTATGCAAGGTTCAGAGCAGGAAAATCCTCTCCCCTGCAATTTAAAGCTGTTTACAAGGAATACCTACATAAAGAGCTTTCCACATCTAAGGAGGAAGGGCACACTGCATATCAACACACAGCAATTAATGAAGAGCATGACAGCACAATGCAGGACAGACCAGTAAAGGGTGGAACATGAAGGATTCAAAACAGGCCCAGCATTACCCAGAAACTACCACACCTTTAGCATCTGGCTTTTTTGCTCCATCCGCTGCTTTTCATACTGCATCTGACCCACTTTGATTTTCATGCTAGAAAGTTTGGCCATTAAAGACTGGTAACAGAGACAGAGGAGTGAGAGGAAACTAAAGGTAGAAAAGAGACAAGGCTAAATGGCAAAGAGAAGTTAGACGCTTAGAGAAACAGGCTGCTCTTGCTCAGGTGAATGCTCTTGCTACAGAAGTGGTTTGGTTTTAGTACATTTAGGAGAAAAATAAATGCTGTTTTTAACCTGTGGTATACACCTTACATAGTGCAACTGGTATTTCTTGACACACATGCAAAACAAAGGTCTAAATAGGTAATAAATTTATTGTTAACAGCATGGTATGTTACCCTTCATAAAAAACAATGCTCAAACTGAAAACCACAGCATGACTTTTAGGAATAGCCACTGCTGTTAAGTGAGAACCATGAAACACCAGGACCTGAGAGTGCTCAGGACTTTGCAGGGTGCAGGCAAAGATCAGGGAAAAGATTGAATTCCTAAAGCCTGATTTACACCACTCTCTGCCTCTTCCCCTCAGCCTCACTTACTTTGGTTGTTTTCAGTTTTTTCTCATACTGGAGTCTTTCATTGTCCATTTCTCCCACCCTCAACCGCAATTCGTTTATTTCCTGGATCAAATCCTGAGTGGAGGGAAAAAGACAACCAGAAACAACGAAGAACTTCAGTAAACAAAACAGAAGAATAGCTATGACTGTAACAACAAGAAAAGCAGGCATAAAAGGAACTCAGTACACAAAAGCACACCACCCAAACCCAGCACTAAATCAAGCAACTCAGAGCTCCCTAACTATCCAGGGAACAAGTTTCTCAGTTTCTGTGTTACTGCACCAAATGTAAGAGGGCAGAGGACAAAGGGAGATATAAACTGAAGTTGTGTTCCCTGTGCTGAGGGCCAGGAAAGGCCTCCTCCTTCTCTGTTCAGCTGCCTGGAGCCCAGTACTAAGGATGGGCAATGGAAAACAGCGGCAGACATCCTTCACCATGCAGCAGCCACCTCCTCCCCTCTGCAGTCCCGCCCGCCCCAGGCTCACCACCATCACCTGCTTTTTCAAAATATGAAGTGATTACACTGCAAAAATTCCTGTTTCCACCACTTAAGAGAGCTCTCTCACTGAGGGCTGAACAGAGGAGCCATCACAGGTTTCTACAAACAAAGGCACCTGTGTTTAAGCATCAATGGCACCACTACATCTGGGCTTTCCAAATTCAGCCTGGCTTGGAAGAAACTCGGAGCTGTCACAAACTCACCTCTGAGCTCTTTAGGAGACCAGCTCAACCTCCTGACCATCCTGATGGATCCTGCCAGGTTTGGGGGTCAGACCTGAGTGCCCCCAGCCCCCTTGGTCACACAAACCCTGAGTGTGACTGTTCCACCAAGCTTCCTCATCCTCTAAGTCAGAGAATGGTTTGGGTTGGGAGGGGCCTTAAGGCCCATCCAGTTCCAGCTCCTGCCATGGGCAGGGACACCTTCCACTATCCCAGGTTGCTCAGAGCTCTGTCTAACGTGGCCTTGGACACTGCCAGGGATGGGGCAGCCACAGCTTCTCTGAAGAACTTGTGCCAGGATCTCAGCACCGTCACATAAGGAATTTTTCTGGTCCTTATGTTTGCTTTCCTTCCTACATCTGAGGCAAACCCTATCCATGAGAAGCAATGCTGTACATTGAGCTAACAGCTCTAAGCACAATTTCTCAGAGCTAATACTACAATTAACAGAGATTTATATTTATAAATTAACAAGCCACCAGCTGACATTTAGAGGGTATTCATGGGTCCCTGATAACACCTGCCTTTCAGCCCCACACCACATTTCCTAAGCTTACAAGCCTCTGGTTATTATTTTGTGTTTAATGAACCTGATGCTAAGAAAGCAGCATCTGTAGATCTTCAGAAAGATCCAATTTCAGTTCTCAGAACTACAAGGAAAGTGAAAATAGTGAACATTTTAATGCTTTTAGTAATTACCATTTTTAATCTATGACTTTCTAATTCAGGTACACCTGAAATTTCTCAACAATTGATTTGTTTGGGGCTCTTCTCTCCTGCAGCATGATCCAATGTCTAAATATGCTGTGTGGAACTCACTGCTGAGGCTGTTCTCCACATATTTGTCACTTGAACTACAAGACTTTAAAATATACTCAGTGTGACACAGAAAACAGAACAATCTTGCAACCAGATTGGAGGTGATGGTGGATAAATCACAAAGAACTCCCTGTGAGTGAGCCAGTTTTAGCCTCTGGCTGCTGCTTCAAAGGCCCAGTCTGGCTATGGACTCCTTCCCAAATAAACTCCCTTGCAGGGTATTTTCTTACATAAACTCAGCCCAACTCAGACCACCCGTGTTCCTCAAGGAAAATAACGCTGGTGTCTGCTGAGAAAGTGGAAACACTGGAATAATTCAAAGAACAGAACAATTATGAATCTCTATTAAGTACACAATTAGCTTTGAAGAAGCTGTGTGTTTGTGAACATCTAGACAGCAAATCCTAGAGCACAAAGATCTAGTGAGGCATCTGTTTAGACAAAGAATGGGGAATATGAGTAACCAACCAAGCTGGAATGGGAAGTTGCAATGACAGACATAAGTAACAAATGCATAATATGAAGGATTTAATCAGAATGGTAATTTTGTAGGAGACAGTAGCTGCACAAGTTGTCAGACATCAAATTTTTTCTTTCCCCTAAATAAAACCAGAAGCAATATTCACAGTTTTGCTTTCCTAGTCTGGGTATGAATCTTCTTCCATTTCAATCACTCCACATAAATGCCATAATGTGTTTTAGGGTCAAATATTTTAAATATTCATTTAAATATTCAGCTCTTCTAAAATAATTGATAAACAGCAATATAATTAGATCAACACTGAATAAAATACTGCATACCTCTGAATAAGTACTGCCTCCAAAATATCTCTTAAGACATTTTGTAAGGGCTGAGACCCTCTAACTAATTAGACATTCAGATTTTCACTGAACCAAATGGAAATTAAGACATAACATCCTTTCCATCATTTAAGCCTAAGTGTTTTTACAGCTATAGTGTTGAAATAAAGAAGAAACAATATAATAATATATATCACACTAAATTACATCATTCTGGATTTCAAATGGAGGGAGAAACATTTTAGTAATAGTTCTTTTTTTCTGGCATAAATATGCTTCATATAAATCCATATAGTCCCTAATTACAGTAACTACTATATACATAAAATTTAGGTTATTTTTATCAAAGGCATTTAGTGTATTTCAAAATATTTCAAAGAGGAAGATCTTCATAGAAGATATGCACAGAGATTACAGATTTCTCTTGCACAGAGATTACAGATTTGCAGTTTGTGGTGTACTCCCCACACTGGAACCATTTTTTTGGGAACCTGTAGCTCCATGTCCAACTTCTTGGTATGCTGAGCTGTGCTATGAAGTTATAGAGAGACTGCAGTTCAGGGGGGAAACAAAGAAAGAGAGAATCCATGAGAACTCTACAATATTCAGTAAAAATAAGGGTAGAAATAGAGGAAGCAAATCACTCAAAGCCCAGTCATGTTTGTTAGCAGTTCTGGAAAGCAGAAATCACAGGGTGTTTGCAATTGAAGATACAACAGAACCCAGGTCAGAAAGCACCTGCTCCCTGTGGTCATCTGGACCAAACCTTGCCTCCCCACAGCCATTTACTGCTGGTGCCAGCTTGTTTATCCCTCATTTGGGCTGCTTAGAGCAAGTGTCAGCCCACAGAGAGTTATTTGCTGTGTGCTGTAATTCATGAAAGAGCTGAGCTCTGCGTGGGCAGAGTCCCAGGAGAGCTGTGAGAGCAGCCAGCTCTTACACACACCTCCCACGGGTGCAGGAGACCTTCAGTGATTCCCTCCACCCTTCCCCCCTGCCAATTTCTCATGCACAGAACTTGTCTGCTCTACAAAATCAGCTGCTTTGAAGGCAGTGCTGTGATCCTGTCACATAACACCTGTTACCAACTAGAGGCAAAGGTAACAGGAAGCAACAGGAGCTTGGCAGTGCCCAAGGAGATGTGCTGCACTGCAGGAATGAACACTGCTGTCACTACCTAAAGAATCACTTCCACACCTGAAAGTGATACAAGTCATTAGTTTTCAACCTGTAACTTTCCTTGGGTCTGCAGATTACTTCAGATAGACACAAAGAACAATCCAAAAGCAAGACTGACTTTTGTTTTTGTGCTTGCAATACAATGAGGAATGGCACTTTACTGGAAACTGAGCAGTTGGGAAACCACTGGCAGAAGTGCAAAAGGGAATTTTGTGTCCTGTCATGACAGTATGGCTTCTTTCCTTCTAGAAACAAATGACACTTGGAACATCCACAATCATAACAAACACCTGACATTTCAGCTCATTTATAAATCCAGAATTGGAAATTTTGTTCTGCTTCATAGGCAGGCTCTGAGGTACTTCTGATATGGGCTCTATCATCCTGGCAGGACAGCTTAGCTGATACTTGCTGGGTTTGCCCACCTGCTTTGAGCCTCTCTTGCTTGCAATATGAGCAAGGTTCAGCTACACAGACCTGCAGCACAGAATGAAATGCCTCAGGAGAGCACTGCCAGGGATGGCAGCTCCACCTGGCTCTGTTCCCCCAGCCTCTGGTCCTGGGCTCCCATAAGGCTTGGGTCTGAAGCCAGGCTTCCCAAGAGCCCCACAGCGAGTCAGCTCACTCTCTGTGAGCGGGTAAGCAACCCCAAAAATTCTGCTCCTGTGCAGTGTCTCTGCACATGGGTGCTTTTCGTACTTGCCTCAAACATGCCTTACTCAGAAGGTGGCAGTTTTATGTGGGTCAGGAGAGTGCAGTATGTTCATGATTTTATTAAAATCTAACCTAAATCCACCCCTCCTGAGACCTGACAGTTAGAATCAAAAACTGCCTTTGGAAATCTTTCTTTGCAAGACCAGAATTTAACAAAGAGGACACTTTTTGTCTTTAAAAGGAACATGTTCTAACCTTAAAGACGAGTTCCCCTTCTTGTCTGACAAAAAAAAAATCCCAGAAAATGTTCAGGTAAGGTGAAGACACACATAGCTTTCACAGTTTATCCTGTCGGGGTTTACTCACCTCTGTGTCTCTGAATCTGTCCTCATAGTCCAATCTATCCTTCTCTACAGATGTAAGTTTTAATTTCAGAGTGGAAATCTCTGCCATAAGATCCAGCTTCTGAGTTTCAAGGGTTGTTCTGCTTAAAAGCTCCTGATTCAAGATAAAGAGAACGAAATTATTTACCCAAGGGGAAGAAACCAGTAATTTATTTTGACAGCTAAATGTCTCCTTCATGGGGAATAGCATTACCCTCATCCTTGCACTATGTGAAGCCCTGAGACACAGCTATTATCCATCTGACAGATTCCAGGCACCTAGGATGTATCTGGGATCACAGGGGCACTATCATGGGCTGGCTGCCAGGACAAGAAAAAAGCCTGTCTGTCATCACAGTCACTCTGGGCAGCAAGGAGTTGTGAGGAGAATCCACCCATCCTGCCAGAGGCTTTAATCTAAGGCTCTTGGAACTTCAGTGGGGAAGGACTCAAAGGAGGGCAGAACTGGATTCCTGCAGCATAAAGCAGCACTGACATTACTAAGTGCAAAGACTTTAAAGCCAGTATGGCAGAAAATGATCCCTTAGTTGAGAGACATCAAGGGCTGCAACACCTTGAAGGGCATTGCTCTCACCAAAGCTTGTTAAGACAGAAGGAAGACAAGACAGCAAGACAGACATGGAGCTGTGAAATACCTGCTGCAGCATCTCCTCTGTGGCATTCAGCTTCTCCCTGTGCTCCTCCAGGCAGAACTCCAGATCCCGGATCTTCTCTCCTTGGGCCTCCACCTGATCTGTAAGCACACTTACCTGGAGAGCAGGAAAAAAGGGAGATGCATGTTCAACACCTTGCACCTGGGCCATATGCGTCAGCTGAAGAACTGCAGGTGAGCAACACTGCTGGTTGGGCCAAAGATTAACAGGGACCATGCAGGGAGGAAGAGGAGCAGAGCTCTGCAATGGACACACCACTTGGCAAAGAAAACAGGAGAGGAGGGAAGGCTCTCCTCTCACACTTCCTAGAATTTCAGCCAAAGTTCTGGCAGACACATTGCAATTCTGCAACTCCCCTCCTCACTGGAGGTTTTCACAAGGGGTGGCTGCTGCATTTTATTGCCAATAATTATGCCTTTGCTGTGACAATACATTAACTCAACCCATTAGCTCCTAGCTTAACCACCACATAAACCTCACTGCTTATAATTTATTCTCCTTCCCAAGTGAATGCACACAGTGTACCATAACAAGCACTTTCCCTTTTTCAGAACAATAAAAGCAGAGAAGGTTAAAACACACAGCCAGAGGCTGGATAAGACCAAGACAACATTTTTAAGACAGCAGACAGATTCTCATTTTGCCTTTTCTGACTGAATTTTTTCATTTTCAACAGGCTCTTCCTGCAGTACAGCTGGGAAGGAGGGTGAGCTCAGTGCTGTCACAGCCCCTAGGCTGGGTCCACATCAGGGCATGCCTGTGCAGTCCAAGGGGTGCCAGGTACTCCAGGCTCCAACAGCCAGAGGAAGCCAGCAGTCAGAGCAGCCAGGGCTGACCCTGTCCAGCTCAGCAGCAGGTGAGCAGGAGCACCAAGGAGCTGCTTGTCTCCTCCTGCTGGCTGGCCAGTCCTGCAGCTTTTGTTACCTTTCCTAAGGACAGGACAACTGTCTCCTGATGCAGACACCGTTTGAATGGCCCTGGGAAATGGTGATCTTAAGGATACCCATGGATGTAAGTAGGTGGCTGCTCTGCAGACTTGCTCTGCTAACCAAATTCAAAGAGAACAGGCACACAGACAGAAAGACCTTTAGATTTTTCCTGCAATCCAAATTCACACCTTTCTCTAATCTGGGTTAATTCCTACATACCAGCAAGTCTTCTGAACACTGTCTAAGACATCACAGCTCCAAATAAATTCTCAGAGGTTTTATCACATACTTTCAGACAGTCTCGTGAATGCAAGAGCAGAAAAAAATTATTTTGGTGACAACTCACTTGCAGAACAAGAGATTCCTTATCATTTTCCAGACGAGCCAGCCTTTCTTGATAAACATCTCCATTCCCAGATATGTGTCCATTAGTCTGGAAAAGACAACAAATATTGTATAGTCAGCTATCGTGCCACAGTATCATCCAATGTTATCAAAACACTTAATGAGAGCATTTTGAGTCTGCACAGTTTAAGAACATGTTTGAAATATTCTCCAGCCCCCTAAGAGTTACAGATCAAATAAACTGTCAACAAAGGACACATGACCACCATTCAGGAGAGAATTCTTCAGGGGCTTAAAGATGAGAAAGGAAGAACCTTCTGGTGACCCAGTTCTGCAAAATTCACTTACTGTGCATTCAGCATTTTGCTAACAAAACTTGGACTCATTGCTACACAACGCTAAGCCATACTTGCAAAGAGACAAATACCCTGAGACATTCAGCAAGTGAAAAAAGCCAAACATACAATCTACAAAATGTGTATTATGCTTCTTGCAAGTCATACACACAGTCAGAGACATCCTTTTACATCAGGCACATTCTACTGGGTATGGGTGAACGTCTGCACTCTAAACACATCTCTTTGTAAAGCTGCCTGAGGCTAGAGAGAAACAAGAATACATGTTAATGCTATCATAGAGTTCAGAGGAATCAGCAACTTTCTTCGTAATAACTTCAATGCTCTTGAGCAGTGGGAAGGATTTTGTTCTATCCATATTCAAAGCTGTCTCAAAGCACTTCATGATCCAGGCCACAATCAGGTCTCGGCTTAGAAAAGGAAGCCTTGTTCCCATCATGGAATAAACCGCTTAGAGGAGTCTGAGAAGCTGCTCTGAATTCCAGGGTGCTCAGCAGAGACACCCAACAACGTTGAGAGGCCCCGATTTCCTCCTGAATGTGTGATGAAAAGAAATTGTGTTGACTGATCCTTGTGCTCCTGTGAGCCTGCAGCACAACCCTGCCTTGAGAGACTCAGGAGCTCCAAGCCTCCAGCTCCTGCTTTGAATCTCCCCTGATTACAGAAGATACCTCAGGAAACCTCCTGGCTAAAACTCCTTTTCTAAATTACATGTCTGGCCTTGGGTAGTGGTAGAAAGTGCCTTGTTTGAGCCTGAAACAATAGAACCCTCTCCAGCATCACTTAAAGATCTGACATAAAGCAAACAGGAGAAGGTAAAAGTGTCTGACCTCACCTCAGTGCTCTCAAGAAATGAGGCTGCGTCCTGGCAAGTCTTAGATCACTGAGCAGTACCCAAAGTGTCTCACAAGCATGAAATTTCACTTGGTGACCATAAAATCTCCCCTGAAATTTTCTCCAGCAGACTAAGAAAGGATGCTCTCTAGTAATTTGTACCAGTACCTCATCACAATGATCTAACTTATGACCCTGCGTCTGAATTATTTAGCAGCACAATACTAAGCCACCTGACTACCCAGACACTAAATCCCAGGGCAAAATTCCTCTAAACTTCTGAGTTTGCCACATCTTCCCCCTGACCCCTACCAGAATTTAGCTCATGCCATTCAAGTTCAGTGAGATCTTCCATTTTGTAACACTTCAATTTAGGTGAAAGAATTCAAAATGAAATAAACCTTTTAGTTGTTCAACCAGTAGATTATGCTTTGGATTTTGTGACCTGAGTTGTTTGTGAAAACAGAACTGAGGGTTTTGTCTACTTTTGCTGCTCTGCAGCTCCCTTGTCCTTTAAGAGCTCCAGTGCATCTCAAGTACTTACTTAGCCTGTATAAGAACAGCATCTGTATTTTGTAATTCACAACACATTTATCAGTCCAGTGCATGTGTCTGATGTGGGAGAGTGGTACCCCTCCCTCAATAGGGCAGCAGAGCTGCAAAGACACTTTTCCATGCTGCTGGGGCTAACATGGAATTCCTTGCCAAAGCAGACTTGATTCCCTGCCTCCCAACCACCACATCAACACATGAACCGCTGACCCTCCTGATAGCTCCAGTCAGCATAACTAGGCACAAATGAACTAAAACCAAAGACTGCAGGAAGAAAATGTGGAGAGGGAGGTCTTGGTTTCACAGCACGATTAAAATGTCTGTGAAAACCAACGAGGTGTGAAAGCAGAACGTTAGTCATTGTGCACAGCATCTTGCCAAGACACCTTTGTTGTTAAACTGCGCTCACATTTCTCAGGAAAAATCCACTTGGCTCAGCTCACCAGCCTTGGCTTTAAAGCAGGAGTGTTGGGAGAGGGAGAGTTGAGGCTGCAGCTGCACCCTGCCATTAGGGAGAGGCGATGGGAACCCCAAACAGGACAAGTGAAAAGGCTGTTCTCCCACAAAACAAAAATTAGTGCTAATAGAATCACAGACTCCTTAAGGCTGGAAAATACCTCTAGAATCATCATCCCAACCATCAACCCAGCACCACCACAACATTCACCACTAAACCATGTTCTCAAATGGCATATCCACACATTTTTAAAATCTGTCCAGGGAGGGTGACTCTACCATGTCCCTACAGAGCCTGTTCCAATTTTTAATAACTCCTTCAGGAAAGAAACTTTTCATAATATCTGACCTAATCCCACCCCGGCACAACTTGAGGCCATTTCCTCTCATCCCATAAAACACTTAGGGCAGTTCATCTATTCTTTGGGAGAAACCTTGCAGAGATGTCTTGGTTTTGCACACTGTGTGTACTGGGTGCAAAGATCACTTTTCCGGGTATTGCCAGTAATATTTTCTAAAATCTGCATAAAACCAGACCTCCTGTAGCACACCAAACCCAGAAAATTCTGTGTACAACACAAGAATTGTTTGCTTTTTGCCTGAAGTGTTGTAACTTCTATATAATACCTGTGACTGACTCTTAAGTTGAGGTTTGAAAAGGCAAGAAAGCCCCTGGCTTTGGTTTCAGTGGAGAAAATAATAATAGTTGGAGAATGGATGACAGAGAAAGACCATGGCAGCTATTTCCAAGAGCAGCAGCCTGAGCACTGCTTACAGTGGTGCACAGACCCAGGCCCTGCACGCACTGGACACACAACACCTTCACAGATCTTTGCTCTGGACTGTCTTCACAGGTAAAAAGCAGATTCCTGTAATTATATTCTTCCCAGAGAGATGGGGAAGGAAGAGGGGAGATGAAATATATGAGAAGAACAGAGCAATAATGGTAGTGAGCAGGACTGAAGAGAAATGGAGCGGGAATACACTCAAACACTGGATTTAGGAAAGTAGTGCATCAGGAGATGGGGTGGAGGGAGCACCAGTGGGAAGGAATGGGCTGCAGGAAGGTCTGAAAAATGCCAGGAGACCTGGTGTGTGCAAAACCTGGGTGAGCAACACTCAGTGTGTCTCTCAGGAGCATTTCTGCACCAGGGAATCTGCATCCTCCCCTGAGACTGAGCCCAGCATTCACCCTGCAGAGCAACAGCTCCTCTTTGGGGGAGGTGGGGGGGGAAAGAAAAAAAATAAAACAGTAAGAGAAGCAAAAAAGAAAAGAAAATATTTGATTGAACAGCAACTGCAAGCATATTTAGGGCACTTGGTACTTCTGGATCAAATTGGTATCATTTAAGTCTATAAAGGATTAACATACTTTACTAGCTGTGTAAGAAAGGCTTTTCATTTCCCAAAGAAGGCTCTTTACATCAGTAACATAAAATCTATCTTCAGTTAAGATATTGCTTGTGTTTTCAATGTTAGTGATCAATTGCAAAACACTATATGGGAAGAGAATGCAGATTTACCAATACTGATTTTAATCTTAAAAACAAAAGAACAGTTGTCACAATGCCACTGAGGCTTCAGAGAAGTTTGAGGTCAAGCATTTACTTAAAATGCCTTGTAAGATCAGACCCAGTGCACTTATAAACTCAACAAGATCAATCCACTGCTAATCTGTTAAACATGTGTGTAAAGCTTTGTCTGTAATCATCTAAGTGTAAAAAATCCATGCTGCTCTGGAGGGAATTATTCCTGTAGCAAGTAGAAGCATCACCAAACATTCACAGCTTGCCTGGCTTCAGTCTTTAATCCCCTCTCCCTGGAACTGAGTTAGAATTCCAAACCACAGGAACATTTCTAGTGGTTGCTGGTTTAAACCTAATAATAAAAAAATAAATTAAAAAATCCATTTCCTCTCAGTTGCTGAATTCTCCTTTCAAAAATAAACCTCATTTTTAGCTTACCACAGCCGATACCCTCATTTTCCTTCATTTTCTCTTCTGCTTTGGAGATGAAATAAGCAGCACAAATCACACTGCTCTTGCTGTATGTGCAGTTTGGTTTGTATAGAAGGAGATGCAACTCCACAGCATCACTTCCCTGCACAGCAGATTGCACTGACTGTTTTGACCACCACAGTCAAGTCAACAGTTGGGCAAGTGAGCCTTTCCCAACACCTCTTTCCTGACCATCTGGAGTTAAATTAGAGCTCATCAACATGCTTACGTGGTTCAGATCATTACAATACACATTACCTATGCTCAGTTAAACAAAGCTGCTGCTATTCTGCTTGTTCCCTCAGCTCTGGAGCCCCTTGCAAGAGGGTTCCTCCAGCCTCAGCTACCTCAGCATCAATTGGTGCGCCTTGGGCAGAGCTTCCTGGTTTCCCAAGCCAAGTACCCACTACCTGTGATACAGACCCGTGACAGATTTACTCTCTTGTCAGCACCAATCCGATCCCAAATTCATACTGGTTATACTGTCTGAGCTGGTGTGTAACCAGTTTATGTGGGAGCCCACCTCTCCCCTCCCAAACCAGCCTCTCCTGCATTTCCCGCCTTCCTGCTCAGAATATTTGCAGCCTTTTCCACACACTCCAGCAGCAGAGCTACTGCAAAGCTTTTCCTAAAGTTTGCAGGTTACTTCCTCCCCAGAGAATAAGAAAGGGAAAAATAAAAACAACCACACACCCACTCAAACCCTCCCACATGATATTTTAAAAAATAAAAGTGAATTCTGAAAGAAAAGCAGCTGAACACAGACCTTCACTCTGAGGCATTTACCTGAAACATTTTGTAAGCATAAATAACACGCTGCTGAGGAGGGAAGCTGCAACCTCTCCACAATATTCCGTCTCCTCAAGAGCAGCCCAGCTGGTGCCTGGTGCAGGAGAAGGATGAGAGGCTCATTCCCAGCGCTGCCCAGCTATGGCTTGTCACTGGGAGAAACGCAGGAGCCAGCACAGGCAGAGATCTCCTTACCTTATTTAGCCAGACGCAGTGCCCGTGAATGTCCCAGCTATACTCCATGCTGGTCATGACTGCTTTCATGCATTCACGGACGCCAGAAGCCGAGGGCTTGGGGCTCCTCGGAGTCGAGGTTAAGTGACAGCAAGCGTCCCCTTGCCCAGCCGAGGATGGAGGCGAGCGGAGTGGGAGACGTGGGAAGCAGCAGCGCTCCTCAGGCGGAGCGGAGCGAGCAGCTCTGGGGAATTAACACATCAAAGCCCGGCACGAAACTCCTCCAGCCCGGCACACACGGGAGGGGGATGCAGGCAGGGAGGTGCAGAGCAGCATAAACCCGACCGGCAGCAAGGACAGCCCCACGCAGGTGGCACCCGGCCACCTCCACCCTGGCTCTTGTCACCAGCGCAGCTCCCTCCTCCGGACCCTCCCGGAAAGCATCCGACCCAACAGCACAGGAGAAAAGAGCAATTCCCACCCCTTCACCTGAGCACAAAGTAAATAGGAGGGGCTTTCCTAGTAATTGTAAAAGCTGCAAGAACACATGCAATTAATTCACGTGTAGACGCCAAGAAAAATGGAAGAAGTTGACTCAGCCGTGCCAGGTCTCACAAGTGGCTCGTCCCAAGTTTATGTCATCCTTCAGAGCGATGTAAGAAGCAACAATAACAACCAAGCTCTGTCCTCGGGTTCAGGTTTCAACTGACCCACTACCAGCAGCAGCATGACAAATTCTTAGTATCTTTGACCACAGAGCCCAGCTCTGAGTGTCTTGTGATTATCTCAAAAACCAGTTTTATTATTATAATGAAACGTCTGCAACTGCCATTGATAGAGAAAAATCTCAAAACCATGAATGCTGAATAACTCAGGAGATATCAGGAGAGCAAAGGACAAGCAGAAGCTGTGCTTTTTAAGCCAAACTGATTAATTTTGGATGGGAAATGGTGATTTTTGATGGGTTGTTTTAACTGCCAAAGAACTCATCCCCAATACATGAAGATGCAACAGCAAGGTATACCATTAATGAGCCCATATTATCTTCCAGTGGTAAAAACACACCAATCTGGATGATCACCTTTAGCAATAAGCAGGGTCCTGTGTTTCCAGAACCTTGGGAGGTGAATCTCTCAGGGACAAAATGCATTGCCAGCAGGGGAGTGCATGATGACAGGCTGACATGGTATCACAAGACTCCTTTCATACTGCAACTCGAGGAGAGATCCCGAAGTGTTTGGTGGTAACACCCTGGTGCCACACATTAGCATAGGACCCTTTGATACACAAACTCAACATAAGCAGAAGCTGAGTCAAATGACTGCACTGCACACCCACACCAGGATAATCAAACAACAAACTTGGGTTTGAAGACAGGATTTATTTTTTTCCCCATGAATAAGAGATGATTTCTGGCTAACCAAACCGCTTCTTCCACTTGGGAATCACTTTTGTCCAAATAGGTCAGCATATCTCTGTAAGATTACAAAGCTACATCTACCCAGTGAGGAAAATTCCTCTCTGAAAGCTAAAATTCCCTCATATTAACCCTCATTACTCCCAGCTACTCTCTGGAAGAACCAACTTAAAGGAAAAATGTCAAAATCTGAAGCTGGTCTGAGAGGCAGCAGCAACACATTGGATTGCATGAGCCACGACGGATACCTCAGCTCAACCATCATCCTCAGATGAGCTGAAAATGTTCTGTGGCTGGACTTGATGATGATCTTAAAGGTCTTTTCCAACCTTAATGATTCTATATGATTCAATAAACCTTTGGAGGCCACAAAGTTTTGCTTGACCCTAAAGTCAATTTCAGAAATTCACCTATGGAGTGAAAATCATCATTAAAATATGCTGTATAATATATATATTTAAATTCACAAAGTCACTTCCAAAGCTGCACTTGCTGTGGGTTTTAAAGAAAAAATACTATGTTATCCTGGCTCTTTCACTTCAGGGGCACATCCTTTAAAGAGGAGAAGGCACACACTGGGACCCATATACACAAGTTCAGATCAGAAGCATGGGGAAAATGGCTCTGAGGTGTGGGAAGGCACTGTCCACCCACTCCTACCCTTCACTCTTCTTTTTAACAAGACACAGTTGGTTTCCTCTTTCTGGGAAAGTAGTTGCTTAAGACGTATTTTTAAAAAAATGCAAAAAATTCCCCAACCACTTTCTAGAAAAGTAATAACAGAAGGAAAACTGTCTCTTGTTTGTTTCAACTGAAGAAAAACTGGAGCAATGCTCATGGTTGGGAGCAAGGTTTGTGAGAATTACTATTCAAGAGATGGATCTCAGCTTCCAGCTGGTCACAAGGTTGCCTTGGTCTTGGAAAATGTGGAGTTTTGTTTAAAATGGTTTTGCTACTGGTGCTGATGTTAGAGATTACTCACACGTTGCCTGTACTGAAGCCAGAAGCTCCATTTTCACATGCCTTATTAAGGCGCACGTTGAAATACACCAAATATTTCTGCTGACCAAGAGTATTCTGAAAAAACTCCAGAACTTTGGAATTGTTATGATCTGGCCATGGAATTCAGGCCTGCTTCCTAGTGAAAGCAAGGAGTCCAAACATGTTTGAGCTCAGAAAGGTCTCAGTCCCTTTCCAGACTTGGAACAAATGGCCCTGTTTGTACTTTCACCCATCACATTCACCATTTGTACATGGAGACGTGAGCAGGGTTTCAGCAGCAGAGATCAGTTTGAGCTGCAATGACACGTTACAGTGAAACTGACTTCTTTGTGCAGCAGAGAGCTGCATGTATAACTTTTCCCAGCTCCCCTTGGGGACCACATGATGGATTCTGTTGGAAGAGCTGTGTCAGATGTCTGGGCACTGTACGTGTGCTCTGGTGTCCCGTGGCCATCTGGCACGCATCCGTTAAAAAACAAAAAGCAGCATGAGGTGTTTCAACCCACAGGCCCTTTTTTGAGTCTTTGCACACACACACACTGAGAGGAGCAGAAAGGAAGAGGATCAAGGACACATGGCAACCCATTCTGGCATGGCAGGACTGAATGCTCTGCCCTATTTTACAGAAACTTTGGGTAACTGCTGTCATGCCCTTTCGCCAATGTGAGCATCAGTGGTTTGGCTGCAGGAGCCAGGGGAGGATTTTTCTCCTGTGACACACTGTCTGGCAGCAGCAAGCACTATTTTTGTTTTCCTCTGAGACACAAGAGGCTTGCTTACCGCCCCACACGTTCCACCATCCACCACGGAACACCAGTTCCAGCATCCTAGGGGATGCAACTTCATGCATGGAGAATTAAACTAGTTTCAAACAAAGAAGGTGTCTGCCCTTCCTCTCTAAGGAGGGGCACAGCTGCAAAAAACCTTCCTGCAAATCATCCAGGCACTTCATGTGACACCTCCCTGCTCAGACAGGGACTGGTGACACCTGCAAATCCTGTGGCTGTAGCACAGGATTGTAAGTGCAATGTTAAGCTTTTCCTACAAGGGGCTTTAAGGATGACAGAGAATACAGGGTAATAATTTGAGGCAGAATAAGGAGTAATTGAGGCATAGATGGAATAGCAATTTTCTGCAATCTTTGGTACTCAGAACTCCTGCACATCTTTTCCAGTGGTTGGGAGGCACTAAACTGAATGGTACAACAGAGCCCTTCCTCTCCCACTGAGCCCATGGGTGCAATAAAAACCCACTGCTGTCTCACTGCCATCAGATGATCCCCATCGTGCGGGTCTGAAGGGCCTCATTCCAGACCCCACCAGCCAGGCACCCCTAAATCACACATCTGCCATCACAAGGGCCAATGACTGGTCTCCACCTCATTAATCTGAGCAGGCACTGCAGCCTCAGCCATGCTGCTGGGCCCCTTTACTCCAGAATAACCTGCAGGGGATCAGCACCACTAAACATGGCCTACAGATGACTGTGAACACCATGGGAGGGTGCAGTTTCCAAGACTGTTTATTTGGCACATTTTTTGTTTATCAAGGCCACAGTTGCATGAAACCTGTGATGCCCACTGAGAGCAGGGAGCAGTTACAGCAATGTTCAGGGCTGTACGTCACACAGACAGGGAATGCTGATGTTAGCAGGAACTCTGCCTGTTTTAAAGATCTGACTTCAATGTCACTCCTGTCTCCTCCTCCTGATCTCAGCGTTGGCTGCCACACTTTGACAGTGGGGGCGAGATCCAAATCCCACTGGAGGCAGTGGGAGAGCTCCCATGTGCTTCATTAAGTTTCAAGCGTTTCCAAATGAGTAGTTCAAAGTAAAGATTAAAAAAAAAAGAAAAAAAAGGCTCTTCCTTCAGATCTTTCTGCAAGGGCTACAGAAGCAAGCCAAGGTGCCCATCTGTCCCTGCATTGCTGTGCTCAGCCCTCATGACAGCAGATGTCACAAAGGGCTGCCCAGTGCCAGCCGCAGCAAACATAGCCCTGCATCCGGCAGTCCTCTGGGCTGTGACTGAGCACTGAGATCAATCCATTTGTTGAGATAAAAATGCTTTCTGCAAGATCAGCCATGACTCCAGGGAGATTGAGTCCTTCCCAGGGGGTGCAGTGCCCATCCTGGCAAGGGAGCAGGCGATGGTGGCCGTCTGTCCCCACAGCAGCGACACACGGGGCACAAGGAACACGGAGCCACCACAGTCCTGCAGCAGCCCCAGCCTTCGCCAGGGCTGGCACCCCAACTTCAGCAGCACGGTGTCACCTTGGCCAACACCCAGCGTGTGACACAGCAGGACCTGGCCAGAGCTGCAGGATGGATTTGACAGGATATGTGGCAGTGCCCACCCAACCACTGTCACTGTGACAGTTGTGGTGAGCCTGGCTGAAAAACCAAATTGTGGCCTCTGGGAGCAACTCTTGACTTCCACTGCTGGAGCTTCCCCAAAACCTGCACACACCTGGACCTCCACAACACAAACCCTGCCACACACCACGAGCACAAGGATTGTTCCCTGGTCCTGCTTGGAAGTCACCAGTCACAGGGCATCAGGAGGCAAACCCAGCAGCTTCTTCAAAAATGATGCTGTTTTAACTCACCTTTGGCTAAGTACAATATTTTATTTCCCAGGGCAGTCTTTGGGTAACCTACAATGGGATAATTGTTGATTTTTTTTGGAAAACCAAGTCTTGGGGAAAGAACTGCCTTCTCAGTTATATTTCTGTGTATTTTTAAAGTAAGGTGACAAAAACTGGCTGATTCACAAACACAGAAAATAGAAGTTTGGTTTGGTATCCAGACAGAAGGGATGCAGAGCTTACACCATTCCCTTATGTTATAAATCAGGTGAGGAAGCTCAGTAATAACACTGATCCCCATGAAAAAAAAAACCACTGCCAAAAATGCTTTTTACTGAAAAGTATTCAAAACAGCTTCTTTTCCCCCACCTAAGCATCTGATTCTTAAAAAAAAATTCTTTCCCCAGTCCTCTGAGATGAAACTGCAGTTACCAAGTATTGTTTGCTCCCTAGATTGAGGTACAGTGGTACATCAAAGACAGCAAAGGCCAACCCACTGCACAAGGCATTTGACCAACAGCTTTTCAAAGACTCCACAGGAGTACCTCCAAAACAAAATCTCTTCCCTGATACTCACTCTAAGCTTTATAAATAGCTGTGTGAAACAGAGCCAGTCAACCCAACACCCAAAATGAGCCTGGCAGAGGTAGAACAAGGTGAGACTGTACCATTTGACTTTGGAGCCATTCGATGAGAGCCTCTGCCGTGGAGTCCGGGACCTGGCAGCGCAGCCCCTCCCTCTCGTCCGCCTCCATCATCTCCAGCAAGCCCCGTAAGTCCTCCACGAGGTGCAGCGCCCGTAGGCCCCCCATGAATGGGGAGGTGGGGGACTGGCAGTCAAAGATGCCATTGGAGTATTCCAGAGCCTTGGAACCTGGCAGGGAGCAAAAACGCATGGGGTCAACCACGGGACGAGGGTTGGATGCACCCCGAGGCTGGGAAAGGGTGGAGGTTGCTCCTGGCAGGTTTATCCCAACCAAACTCATCACTGGTGCTTGGGGAGGGAAGCTCCAGCAGGAACAAGGTGGGCTGGTCCTCAGGGAATAGGAATGCCACGACCTGCCCATGGGGCTGAGGCATGGGCTGCTCCCCAGGATGAATTCCCAAGGCAGAAGGTGCTGCCAGGGATGGAACATCTTCTGCCAATGCCCTGAGTCACCCAGCAGGCACTGAATGACCCAAGTCACATTCCACTGATGGTGTCCAGAGGAAACCATGCCCTGCATTTTCCATGCAGGAATACGTTAATACGTTATGCTGCTCCAAGGCACTGGAAATTTTTTAAAATAATAAAAAAGATGAAGATAAATTAAAAGACCAAATCACTTCTGCACGGGAATAAATTTTAAAACCAGCAATTTGACACAGTAGCACTGACATTTGCATGTTAATAAAGAGAAAAATCTCTCATTTGCATAAACTCACAGGATGCATATTTGACCTACATTAGAAATTGCTATATATTAAGTTAGAAAGGAAACTATGAATTTAGGATTAAGGTTGATGTAAGTCAACCTAGCTAATTCTGACTGTAATTCCAGTACACTGATTTGTGACCTTAATTCTGTAATACCTCGGCACAATGAGACGTGTTCATGACAGACCTTCATTTGTGCTGTCAACTTCCAGAAACTACAAGGATATGCCATATATGCACTTCCATGAACTTTCATTCACCCCATCTGGCAAGCCACAAAAATCCAAGTATTCTGCTAAATTCCCACTGAAAACAATAAAGAGAAAAATAACCTCAACAGCACGTGAGCTGATATCCCCTTGTTATAATATTCCTTTATAGATCTATTCACAGACAGGAGTAAATGAAGTCTGTGGTGACTTAAATCTTCCAACATCACATTTTGTTTTTATATTAAACCTCATCCTGCCATAACCAACTTGGGCTCTTGGAAACACAAATACATGATTGGATCCAAATACCAGTGTCTACTTATGGAAATTACTGAAGTCACAGCTTACATGTATTTTTAGAGATCATCATGATCAAACTGAATCCCCTTTACATTTGTTCCTGCTATGTGTCCTTAACATCTTTAGGCAGAGAAGAGTCATTGTTCAAACAAAGCACACACTGTATGATTATTTTTTCCCTAAGGAAAATTGCTTAAGTGGAACTACTAAAAATTTTATAACTGTGTTGCTACACTTGCAAGGGTATTTTTGACTGTTGACTTCTTGATCTTTCCCTCCTATGTGTTGGGTATTTATATTATTTTCTAACTCACCAGACTCAGTTTAAAAGCAGAGGTTGTATTCTTTGTAATGCCTCTCCCTGGGCAACTTACAATTTACAGGTACTTATAAAAATTTCTAATGTTCAAGGCAGTTCCAAAGTTTGGACCCAAAGCATTCCAATTTTGAAAAGAAAAAAAAGAAAAAGAAAATTCAAATAATATTTTAACTCTTCTGAGTTGAGGGAAGTTCAGAGTAGCCACTATTGCCCTTGACTCTCCTGGTGCTCCATGCAGGAGCTGAACTGCATCACTCAGCCATTTCCACCAGCCCTTTGAGAGAGGGTAGGAGAAAACCCAATCCATGGAGCCTGTGGGAACCTGTGCAATCTCTCCACTCTGGTTATTTGTTAACTCTAAGCTAGAATGGAAGGCACCAAAAGCAACTCCCAGCATACTCCCTTCTCTGTCTGGAACTCTGTCCTCCAGTGGGAGAAAGGAGGACCCAAAAAAGCAAAACAAACACCTCCCCAGGTGTTTACCTGCTATAATGCCATCCATCTGCTCCAGGGCTGCAGCGAGCATGTCACTTGCATCACTCATCATCTTCTCTCTTCTCAGGAACAATCACCAGCTACACCATAAGGAGCAGTAAAACGTCGATGCTGTGAGCTGGTCCAGAGCCTCAAGTCTGTAATTTAATCTGCAAAACATAATTTAATTTCACGGCATGTTCTCTGAATTCAGGCATCACTGTTGTCAGATCAGAAAGAAGATTGAGATCATTTGCTGGCCACAATAAAACCTGGAGGTATTCACCATGTGGCATGGACTGAGATAGAGGGATCAAAGCACCAACCTGATGACCCAGTTTCTAGTGGCCCACGGCCTGCACTGCCCACAGGTCCATGCCACACACAGGGCATCCCACAGAACAGCTCAGACATCCCACATGGCACTTCCAGTAAGCTCACAGAGAAGACACAGGCCTTCTATCACTAAAAGGGAGCTGCAGCTCAGCAACAAACCATGTTGTGTCTGCTGCGATTTTCTCCTCAAGAAATAGAAAAAAAGAAGTCTGACCACTTGTGTGAGTTTTCTGGATGTCTGACAATCCAGAAGTTCCTGGCATGGAACTGTCTGCCTACAGGCAGGATCTCTCAGGTGCCCACAGCTCACTGGATGTAGTGTGCATGCATGGACTATCCCTGCTCTGAGTTTAGCAGATTCACATCGTAACAATGCAACCTGATCTCACTCTCAAACTTCTACAAGCCAGAAGTGGTCCCCAAAGGAGTATTTCCAGCAGGCTGGAAAAGCAAGCCTGCCCAACATGCTGCCTGTAGGTGAGCTAGTAAACCAGAAATCCTGATGGGCTACAAGTTAATTTAAGCAGGTGCTTAGGAACTTGGCTGAAGTGCAGCTACAGGCGTCAGGGGCATTCCCAATCCCTCCAGCCCACCACAACAGAAACACAAACCACCAACACAGCCTAGATTGCCTTGGCTTTAATCTGATACACATGAGACAGCTTCTGCTATAAATACAGCCAGGGAACAAAGCTAAACAAACACCAGGAAGGAAAACTCGCTTTAACCTTCGCATGCCCTGCCATTTGGGTTTTGTATTAGGCCACGCCACTGCTGACATTTGCCCCAACATGAGCAATTAAGAAAGTCGTTCATGGTATCTCTGGCATAAGTTCTGGAGAAGAGTCTACTAAAAAACAAATCTAAACAAAAATCCTCATTATAAACTGATTTTTCCCTCCTACAAGTCACCTTATTGGTCTGACCCGGCTGGGAGGTAGCTCGTATTGGAGGCTGCCAGCCGGCTTTGCTGAAACGTTATCCTTAAAATGCCAACAAACATTTCATCTTCCACAACAACATTTTTGTTACATGAAGTAGGTCCAAACCCTAAGGTAACCTTTGAACAACAGCACAAAGACTGCTGCGCTTTTGGCAAATGCCTGGTTTTATTACATGGTTGTCAGAGTCAGAAAAACCAAGAGAACTTTAAACAGTCAAATACCTGTAAGTGAAGATGTCGCAAATCTTAAAAACTGCAGTAGCATTGTAACTGAAGACTTTCAGCCTCCAAGGAGGAAGCCACCAGTTTTAAACACAATGTAAACATTCAGCTTCAATCAGTGTAAGACCTGCCAGAATATGCAGATCCCACAAGACAACTGGTTCGGTGCCTCCACATCTGATAAAAATGAGCAGAAAATGCAGCTTTTGCACACACATTCGCTTGGACAACACTGAAGACAGTCTCTTGTTTATCTGCTTAAGATTTCCTGGCTCTGATACCAGGTCCTGCTCAAATATGGGAGTCTGTGAAGGCAGAGTGTGAACAATCTGCTGTGGATTTCCCTCCAAGGGCAAAGAACACAGAGAAAGCCCGGGGCTTCTACAGCCCCAGGCAAAACACTGATTCCTCACAGCTCAAAGTGGGTAAAGACCAACAGCACAAAGCAACCACAAACCCACAGAAGTGAATCAGTGTTTGGCAATCAGAAGTGCATATGAGCTTTTCAAAGTGCATAAACACCTCATGGGGTGAGTGAAGAACACAGAGCCAGCCTCTTCTCAGAGGTGCCCTGTGACGTGGCAAAAGGCAATGGGCACATGTCAAAACACAGGGAAGTTCACCTTAGAATTAAAAAGGGGGAGGAAAAACAAGCCTAAATAAAATGAAACCATTTTTTAAAGCCTTTTTACTATGAGGATAGAAAGTAATAGAAAGGGCTGCCCTCTTGGGGTCTCCAACTTTGGAGCTACTCACAGCCCAACTGGACCCTACAAGG